>NC_080572.1:121367427-121667427 GCF_030247185.1 Malaya genurostris | reverse complement strand
CCAACTCCATGGAAATTACTACAATATGGGTATTTTCAGAACGGGATTGATGAGTAAATGACGGCAAACGATGTTTGAAGTGGTTCGGAAATCCAAGATGGCGACTTGTTTAAAAACCCTTACAATATGGGTATTTTTGGAACGGGAATGATGAGTAGATGACGGAAAACGATGTTTGAAGTGGTTCGGAAATACAAGGTGGCATCTTCCGGTTCTTTGATATTGCTTAAAAACGGGTTTGATGAGTATATACCGGGAAATTATGTTTGAAAGCGCTTCAAAAATCAAAATAATGAGTTCAGTTGTATCGTTATTCTTTGACGATTATTACGATATGATTATATATCGTTTAAAAAAAGTTATGCTTCTGACAAAGGTGTTTCCTGCTAATCATTATTGTTTGAATATTGTACTATATTTTCGAAATGACCATAACAAGTAGACGTCTGAACAGCTATAATACTTTTATATTGCTATGGTTATATTGTATGCTTTCAATATTTTATTGAACAACTGGAAGTCTCAATCTAGTATTTGGAAGCAACCACAAACATTAAAATTTGGTTTCAAATCAATGACCGTGTTCTCCATTTTTGTTTTTATTTTCAGTTGTTTTAGTGTACGTGATAAAGTCGAAAAAAGTACTGTTACTCTCATCACGACACATTTGTTTTTAATAAAACTTGTCAAAAGCTCATGTCAACTTACCCGTCGGAATATGTATTAACATTTTGTGAGCCATTGAGAAAAAGGGATATTATTTGGCTCAAGTGGCAAGAGCCAGTTAGACAACCACATGACACTGAATTTTCTAACATTTATTAGCAATTCCAGAAATAAATGGCAGATAAACTGGCAGGATCGACTTTCTCCGAATCGGATGAAACAATGTACACTTCTTCTGTGTGGCAATCTCTTCTTTCTGATAAAGGAAGTCTGAGTCGAATATTAATTTTTAGAATGTCTAAATGTAAAACCGTAACTAACCACTTCAAATGTCGTTTTCCGTCATCTACTCATCAATCCTTTCCCGAAAATACCCACATTGTAAAGGTTTTTAAGGATTATCGACAAAAAGGAAGTCCCCATCTTGGATTTCCGAACTACTTCAAATATCGTTTTCCGTCATCTACTCATCAATTCCGGTTCGAAAATACCCACATTGTAAAGGGTTTTTAGAAATATCGACAAACCCGAAGTCGCCATCTTGGATTTCCAAACCACTACAAACATCGTTTTCCGTCAACTACTCATCAATCCCGTTCCGAAAATACCCACATTGTAAGGGGTTTTAGGAATATGGATGAACCGGAAGTCGCCATCTTGTATTTCCGAACTACTTCAAACATCGTTTTCCGTCATCTACTCATCTATTCCGGTTCGGAAATACCCACATTGTAAGGGTTTTTAGAAATATTGACAAACCGGAAGTCGCCATCTTGGATTTCCAAACCACTTCAAACATCGTTTTCCGTCAACTACTCATCAATCCCGTTCCGAAAATACCCACATTGTAAGGGTTTTAAGGAATATCGACAAACCGGAAGTCGCCATCTTGGATTTACAAACTACTTCAAATATCGTTTTCCGTCAAGTACTCGTCAATTCCGGTTCGAAAATACCCACATTGTAAGGGTTTTTAGGAATATCGATAAACCGGAAGTCGCCATCTTGGATTTTAAACCGACCCCAAACATCATTTTCTTGCACCCACTTATCACATCCGTTCCGAAAATGGCCATGTGATTGGGGGTTTCCACATTCATTACACAAAACTTTTTTTACGAAGTAAATTCCAAATAACGTAAACTTTTTTTACGAACCAAATCCCAAATAACGTAAACTTTTTTTACGAATTACCTCCATTTACGAACCCCCGTTTAGTTCGTAAATGGAGGTTTCGGTGTATAAGGTTCCTGAATTTCATTCGGATCCGACTTCCAGTTTCGGATATTACAGGGTGATATGCACCAAAAATGTGAACAAAATGTCACTCACTTTTTTCGGAAATGGAGGAAACGATTTCCACACGTTTTTAGATTCAAATGAAAGAATTTATGATCCCATACAAAGTTCCTGAAATTCACATGGATCCAACTTTCGGCTTCGGGCACAGGGCACCAAAAATGTGAAAATAATGTGACTCGCTTTTTTCAGAAATGGCTGCATTGATTTTCACTATTTTAGATTCAACTGAAAGGTCATAAGATGTCATAAAAATATTCCAATTTTCATTTGAATCAAACCCCTGATTCCGGTGGTAGGGTACTTAGATATGTCAATGTCAAGATTTTTTTTTCATGAGTTCGACTTGAACATTTCATAAGGGCACATAAAGAAATGAGAGATTCTCTTCGTTTACTTTCTCTTCTGTTAATAACACCTAAACTTACCAAATTTGCATATACAATGATAGAAAATATCTCCAGCTTTGTAATAGTATCATACATGTAACGAACAATTGCGTAATAACGCAGATATAATCGAAAGAGAAAGTAAACAAAGAGAATCTGTCAATTGTTTTAAGGCCCTTTTGAAATGTTCACGTCGAGTTATCTTTTTATATGGGCTAGTGAATTTCTCTAGTTTGCAGACCACGAGAGTCTGTAACCACAAAAACTATTGATAGTCCCATAAATGATTTGCTAAATTTTATCCAAGCCCGACTAAAAAAATTGTAGGTCATATTAGTGTATGGTTCAACGAATCGAATATTACTATCCAGCCTTCGGTTTCGGAAGTACCGACAATTGAAATTAAATGTGATAAAATTGTAGATCACTTCACTTTCTCACAAATGATTGAATAGATTTTCACTGACTTAAATTCAAATGTAGTTTATCAATCTAGTAATATTATGCAATAGAAATCTTCACAATTCTTTCAACACTTTTATAAATTTTAGTATTTCGGGATATTTCAGCTGTAATGTATAGGAGAGAATTAATGATATGAGAAAGGCAGCATTACACCAAAAGGTGAATTACAACAGGTTCTTAATCTTCGGAGTTTTCGTAAAATACAGGTTTTTAATCTTCGGAGTTTCGTAAAATTGATAAAGCAATAACTAAAAATTCTAATTCTAAAAATTCTAGCATGCCGTTTTTTCGTTATTCCTTAGTATATACGTCATGGATGTTTTTCTACGAAAGTTTGAATTGGTTCTATTCCTTACAAAAGGATTTTTACCCTGCTTGAAATTCACAAAATTCACCGAACGACGAAAAAATTGAACCAAATATTTATTTTACATTGTTAAAGTTTCTTCTGATAAGCTATCACAAATTATGTCCCACTGAGAATTTAGAACGTTTGAATCAAGTTTGTCGTCTAAATACAATTCTAAATGCAAATAAAACTACTCATCCTACAGTTAAATTTAGATAAGAGACCAGCTGGTTAGTCCCAGAGCAGCCGGTCCCCATAAGAGATTTACAGAATCAAGAACGATAATGAATTTTTAAAACACCGAGCCCAAAGCCAAATCACCGAGTCCCTGGGTCAGCTGATCGTGGCATAAGATACTGTAAGAGACTGGTCTCTCAAGTCGGTTTTCGTATATTCGGGTTCGAGGATTCTAAGTGTAAGTGGGATAATAACACTAGCCATGCAATTGACCTGCATACTGATGAATCGGCTGCGAAGCCTGTTGAAACAGAAGGTCAAGTTCCACTTCGCAATGTAGTACTCTGACCTTACATCGCCGAACAAGCTATTGTATACTGACTTACCTCCGAGTAGCCTCAGCATAGTGGCGGTGTGACAGCTGGTTCCTTGGCAACCGCGTTTTTGCATCAGCGTTGGGCAGCGCTTCCCTCCGTTTTGTGCCAGCTGCCGAACCGTTCTGGTACGGGAGGACGTCCCGGAGCCACAAGCAGTGTCGCACTCACTCCAATGACTCCATTCACTTACAACGCAATCGATCACTGAAAATGGAAAAGAAACAGGCCCGAAGGACCGGAAATTATCTATCCATCAGTTTGGGTGAAATTTAAGAGTGCTAAAAATTTTGGGAAATTGTGCTGAGCGCAGTGTCTGCTGCATATTAATATGTTTCAGTTGAACGCCAATGAAAACGAAATTCGTAAGTATGACACATTTAATATTTTTTCGTTTAATCATAATTAAATTATCTTTTCTGGAAAATAACAATTTTTCACTGTAGTCGTAGGAAAAGTTGTTTGAAGCAGGTGTTTTTTTTTCGTATAAGAAGTTAAATATTCGATACATCCATCTTTAGTATGTTGATTTATAATTTAAATAAAAAACTAAAAAGAGCTTGGGATATTTAGTGAACTGGATGAAACTTTTTCGGAGAAAACAGTAGTGACGGGCTTACGATGATTGCTTCGAAGCACCAGCAAGTACTTTAGGCAATGTCGTCGTAATTATATAGGCAATTATAATTACAATAGGGAATTTTATTGCCACAGAAAACCTCAATTTTTTGACAACTCAGTAGGACTGTTTACATTCTCATATGGCAATTTGGATCAACATAAGCTAAACATAAGACGAACTCTCCCGAATAACTATTTTGTTACGGTTGCTTATTCGTAACTAGTTTGCAACAAAACATTCGAGTGATTGTTACTTACCACTTGCGTGACTCAAAAAGTGCTGCTTCGACTAATGACTAGTGAGACATTGGAGATCAGTTAAAAATAAGTTGGTGTTTACATTGCAATGTCATGTAAACTAGTCAAAACGATTTTCAGATAACCAATAAGCACATACTAATGCCGAATAATGACCGAATAATCGTTAATTGGCATTTCAATCGCTCTGGAGACTGAAAATTATTTTCTTTGCCATATGCGGTCTTTTCTTTGCAATTTCAGCCTTCAAACGCTCCAATAACGCTATATAGAATATTCTCTGTTAATGGTGTTTCCTTTTCAAAATAACCGATAAATATTACACCACGTACATCTCAAAATACCGAGGCCCTAATTTTTCCAGCCGATTGTTGTGCTCTCGGGCGCTTTGGACGAGGTTCGCCAGATGCTGTCCACTCAGATGACAATCGTTTTGGTTCCAGAGTGAAGTGATTAATCCATGTTTCATCCATTGTTACATATCGACGCAAAAATTCCGGTTTGTTACGTTCAAACATGGCCGCGTCACTCTTAGCACAATAACTCACAAACTGATAAATAGAATATCATGAAATTTTAACAGATGTCTTTTAAAGGTTAGTATTAACTGAAAAAAGGTCACTGCAATAAAACTTGCGCCATTTATGTGTTAGGCCCGTAACTTTTTAGCCAGAAGAATTTATTTTCTTGGTCATGATTTAATGAAGAGTTATTTTTATAAATTTCTGAATTTTCAGCAGCGTCTAGTTTATGTAGGTTATACATATGTCTTAAAATTTTTTGTGTCATTCGTCGTTTGATAAAGACTTCTTCAGCAACTTTGGACTTGAAATGGTGTAGTTGTCCCTTGTCTAACTATTTAGGAGCTACAGATATTTCCGCGGCGTGCTCTTTGTAACGGATGTATAGTATCTTTTAGTTTGCCAAATGCCGTAATGGGAACACGAGATTTATTTCGATATTCCGATATTTTCAAATTATCTGTATAGTCTTTTGTACATCCAAATACAGTTTTCAATTGATAATTCTTACTGCTAAAAACTGAATCCTGATCAAACTTTTTTAATTTGATTCTGAGTAGTTGTGAAATATCAGGGTTGAAATCTTCTGATATCATTTTTAAATTCTCTGATGGTTGGTATAAAGAAGTAAGTAATTGTTTTTTAACAGTCTTACTTTTTACCAATGATTGTTTGAAATGATCGCTCCGAATATCAGTTGAGCTATCCTATATCAATCCTTGTTTCTCCAATTTTTCCTCAAGGTTCGCCATAAATAATTCACATTAGGAAGTGCAGAGAGGATTACCCATAGGTATTCCTTGTCAGTGTTGGGAAAATCATGATCAGAAAAATTTCATTTCAATGTCACTCGTGCAAAAAATCAGTTATTTTCTTAAAAAACTCAGTGAATGAAACAAATCACTTCCGAGATTTTCATTCATGAAACAAGCATCCACAAAACTCTAAACTTGAAAACGAATTTTTACCAACAGAAATATCACTAAAGGGATAATCGAAAGGGAACAGTGTCTCCGGTGATATTTCGATGCTGAATTTCCACTACGCTCCAGCTCTACACCGAAGAGATTCGTGCAAGATTTAAGTATTATAATTCCATCAATCAAAAAAATATTTGCCGAATAAATTCGCAGCTGAGAAATAATGGCAGTGATATTTTCGATGCACGTATGGTGGTCAATTTGAACAACAATATTTTCTCCACATTCGAAATAATAATTATAACAATGAAATGACGTTATAAATTCAACTGGTTGATTACACTGCACTATTTAGATTAAACCCAATAAAACGTTATTTAGCGTGAATTTGACTATTAAAAGTAACAGGAGTGCTCCCACCCAAAAAAGCGATTATGAATATGCGATTATGAATACACTCTCCTACTCAATGCTTGATCGGAGAAATAGGTATAAAACGAAAAGGCTAGTGTTTGATGGACAGCGAAGATGTTTGGATGTAAGGTATAGGTCGGGTGACGGCCAGGATGTAGACCATGTTCGATGTACGTTCTGCAATGTCTGTTTGGCGTTTTAGAGTGACTAAAAACAAGATTCAGAGTGGCGAAATGGTAGCGCGTATGCACGGAATGCATAAGAACGCAGGTTCGAGTCCTGTCTCTGAGCGTATCTTTTTCCAAAAAATCATCTTTTCTGTTAGTTTTCCATTCATTTGGCTTCTAAAATATATGTTTAAAAAAATTAAAATTAAAATTTTTAAGATTCTATAAAACATCTCGCTTTTAGTCAGATCTAACTTCCGGTTTAGGGTGATTAGTATAAAAATGTCTATTTCACATGAATTACCCAAGTAGCAATCCGCAACTAGTTCTGATACGACAAAGTCCAAACTATGTTGCAACAAGAGCACGAATATGTGTTTTATGTTATACTGGTTAAAACAAGGTGACAGCGGTGTTTCTTTATAACTTAAACATTAAACTAACTATCATTTGTAAGTTATCGTTACTTGATTCTAACATATCTTTAATCACAGCTATGTTTTTAGCTACTAGTTGAAAAAAGGTTTATTTTCCGTTGCGAAACCATTATAAATACGTTAACGTATATGTGAATCGTTACTGTGAATTGATATAGCAATAACTTAGATATTATAAGATTATAACATATAATTTCTTCATCAATTCAGATAGTTATCGGTAAGTTTTCCCAACGTTATGGTAACTAAAATGCAAACAAAACAACCTTTGTTGGCTTGAATATGGCGAACACAATATGGAGTCTCAAGAAGTGTATGAAACGTAAATAAAACCAGGATATTACTTTATTCAAAACTACTTTTTGCCGAAAATAGTGAAAGGCAGAATAGTCATTTTTGTTCTATGCACTGTCATAAACACGAAGAAAATAATATAGGGATTGAACATCGATTGTGATAATATTATAGTTCTCATGATATATGAATTTAAAATGAAGAGAAATCACTCTACTTGGAATAATTTTGAGCATTCTGAACATAGGGTTATAATTTTGTTTATTTTTTATATCTTTAAAAACAGATTTTGATTGAAGGCGCATAAAAAACAGTTAAGTAAAATTGAATTCCACTCGACAATTTTTGGATCGTTGTGAAATTTGTACCTTGTATCAAGTTTGTGACTTAAAGTACTCTTCTGCTTTTTTATTGAAGATAGAAAAGTATTCTGGATTCAATGTTTATAGTGTCGATGGTGACTAAGTTTCAACTAGTTTACTTGGAAACCAGTTATTTTCAAGTTATGAAAAGATAAGTTATTTCAGTATGGCATTACAACGTAACGACAACATATTTTTAGCCGATTTAACAACTAGTAGAAACTGCGCTTTTTGAGTCATGCAAGTGGTTAGATGTTAGTAACAATCACTCAAATATCTGGTTGCAAACTAGTCACAAACAAGCTAGCGTAACAAAAATTGTTACTTGGGTAACCAGCTTTATCGGGTTAGCAGATTTGGATAGTCGATAACAGAATAAACTTATTTCAGTTTTAGTGGAATTCAGTTTTCGATTCGGAAGGTACCCAAAAATTCAATTCGCACTACGATTTCTCAAAGATGTTTACACTGATTTTCAAACATTTTGAAACAAATGTAAACTATACTACTCAGGTGAATTTATCTGATTTCGGTTACACCGATTTTCGAATTCCGGTTCCAGTATCGAGCCGCTTTTCAAGGCATAATCGTTTTCTTAAAAAAGCCAAATCGAATTTCAGAAATAAAAATTCAAATTAATATAAACTTATAGTCCCATACAAAATTAATTAATACTATCCTATTATTACTATTTCAAAATTCAAACCGATATAGAAGATGACAATCCCGAAAAGCTTTTAAGTTGGACTCAAAACATATTCGTCATATGGCCATACAAACCGGTTTGGTTTATGCTGGTTCCTGAATACCGGCTCTGGAAGTACCGTAAATAATGACGAAAAACTCTAAAGTGGAACTTATTTCGACATCTCATGGAATTTTCAAACGATTATCACATGTTTAGATTCAAATTCGATTCGATTTGCAGTTTCGACATTACAGGGTAATGAGTGATTAGAATCTCAAACTGCCACTTGAAACGCCGATCATTGAAATAATGTTATGAGAACTAAAACACCGAAAAATAATCATGCAAAAAACACATGCGGATTGATAATAAAAAAGATATCATCTAACTGCTAGGTGGATTAAGCATGTTTTAAGCTTTGATGACAATTATAACTATTATTACTCACAGCACTTATTGCTTGTTTTGGTGATATTACTCCACCATCAATTTTGAATATATCACCACTATTGGATCGATCAACTTATCAACAGAGCATCAAATTGCAAAATCTAATAATTTTTATTTCGCTCCCTACGCGCAAGGCACATTTTTAGAAAGATTTTGTTCATCGGCGAATTGGCTCATCATGTATTCTGCAAAAGGCTGAAATCTTCTGTTTGAGGATCATATCAGATATATTGAATGTGTGAGCTTTTTCTTGAATATCATCGAGAGAAATGTTCGCTTGTGAGCTTTGCACAACTGATTTTTCAACTCGTGAGAGCAGTATTGAACTTTTCTCAGTGAGTTTCCTGATCGATGATTTTTTCGCCTGAAAATCGCTAGCAAAAAATTCTATCACGATATTTAGAGTTTTGATTTTTTCCCAACACTGCTCCCTGTAATTGTACATAAATAAAATAAAAATTAATTAAAAATAAAGGAAATAATTAATTATTTATGTTGTTATTCTTGTCTTCAGTCATCTTAGTCGCTTTATCAGTTTTTTATAGTTTGCTCATCGTTCCCGTCTGATCGCAATCAGGATCTGACTTCGATTAAGACACACACCGAGTCATTAGAAATGATTTCTTTTGCCTACGCAGTGCATGTCGCTATAATTTTAATTGTCGGATATTTCAATTTCCACAATATAAACTGTTGTTCGTCGTCCGATAAATTCGTTTGTGGATTCTGTTTCGTCATCTTTCTACAGTGGCATTGACAATCTGTAGGATTGATAAAGCCTTGATCTCTGGTGACGGATGCGGATGCGAACAACCGATTACTAGATCTGTTTTACTACACGGAACGACCGAAATTAGCTCTGCGCCTAATTCGTATTACTGTTTTTGAATTAGTTGATTTTAACAACAAAATTTCCAAAATAACTATAAAATTAGTTAAAATTGAGAATTTACTTTGCTGAAAAAACTCTTAGTTTTAGAGAATGTGTTTAGTTGGTGAATATCCTGGACTCAAACCAGCAATATTTCAATCCAACACGAAATTCTCCTTGACAACTAATTTTGTTATTAAAATCAGAAAATTTGTTTCTATTTATCTATCACCATCATTACTGAAGGACAGCACAAAAAAAACAAAACTGAAATGGGTATTATTAACAAGTTTATTAGCCAAAAACTCATGAGAAGTGTCAAAGCAAAACAATCCATTGAAAAGCTAAAAAGGACAGTCTTATTGAAACTGCTTGAACATTGTTTTGATGTTTTTCGCATGTGTTCGATATATCTTTATTTAAATTTCTAAACCGATATGTAAAAATGTCGTAAACTGTTAGTGGAAATCGTATTTATTCAAAATTTGTGCGCACTTGAAGCGATTGTGCGTAATAATGTTTTTACGCGGAACAGTGAAGTGAATTTCGAATGTTTCACTCTAATTGTGATGAAGTTTTTTTGTATCTTCAAACCTTCCGAGCTGCGCCGTCCGGTGTACTATTTGTATTCGGTTTTTGTTTTCCGAGTGCTCAAAGTTTTCAGTGAGAATGAAGAAACAGTGATTTAGAAGAAAAAAAAATCAAAAAGATGTTTACGTTTCGTTTATGTCTTTTTCTCCAACACAACATCGTATTTATACCTGCCAATATAGAGAAGACAACCGCGTCTGAATTTTTTTCGGCAGTAGTGTGCCATCTAGTGGCTAGTAGTCATTAAGGTGTTACCGTTTCGGTGACAGGGCGCCATATAGCTGCAGATTGCAGAAGCCAATTCAACCATTCATATTGGTTGAAAACAACATTATATTTCTTTAATTCAACTAAAAAATTAGTTGACTGGATATGAAGTGTGCCTTAGCTAAGAAATGACAGTACGTTTAATTTGTGAATTCAACTAAAAAAAATAGTCATTTCAACAAATATTTTATTATTATTAGGGGAATGAGAATAAAAAATCTAAACCAGCAAAAGTAAGATTTTTTTAGTTGTCTCAAAAAATAACTAACTAAAATCAGCAAATCAACTAAATTTTTCGCGAAAATGCTGATTTCGGTCGTTCCGTGTATAATCACAATTTCGATCATGCTCCGCTAGATGTGAATAACTATGACTAACCTAACATATGTCTGCAAACCTAAATATGTTATGTATCAATCAATTCTATAAACGAACAGCGACGCTACCACCGTCGGCAATGTGATCAAGCCGCCGACTAGGATGGTTTGTTCATTTGATACTTTGTCGTATTTGGGTCACGTTGTCTTATATTAATAATCACAACTCGAGGGGTATCCAGTCTTCAGCTAGTGTTTGTCAGTGGATAGTGTGGTGGATCTTACGTGGGAATCATCCAGGTGACGTGAAAACGTATCGAAGGTTGTCGCTGAAACTCTGAAACGGTGGGTCCGCGGAAACCCTCACAAATTCAATTACCTTCTTAGAAAAACGAAGCACCCGATCAGTAGAACCACTTGTGGGAAAGATTTGGGAGTCATTCCCGATGAACAATTGACTGTTGGGCAGCATATAAACTACATTAGAATAGCCAACACATTTAAAGACGTCCACTTGAGTATTGCTTGGTAGTATGGAACACTCACTATCTCAATTTGTGTATGTGTCTATGTAAGTGACGGAAATATTCACCATCTTCTAAAACAAAGATTCAAATAAAAGGTGTATTTTTTTTTAAATTCAATACTACTTTTTATTCAGGCTTTTTCGTGTACAAGCTTTACGTGGCCGGTAGAGCTATTCTTTTTTTTTTTTTTTGTTGAACAAATATTTTTCACGGACGGGTATAGCGTGATGGGTCAGTCGATGGCTTCCATGCAGGCCACCTCGGTTCGATTCCCAACTGCGCACATAGGGATAGAAATTTTTTCTGGCGCGAAGAGGCGAATAACTTTAATGTTGAAACCTCTGTAATCGAATCTAAACAGAAATTCTTTTCATTGAATCCTTTCTGGATTTTCTGCCCGGGTTGGCGGTTCAATGCATACATAGGTATTACAAGCCAGTTGTCGTATGTTCGAGCCCCGACCTGGAAGGATTGTTAGTGTCAGTAGGAACAGTCGAACTACCCATGCAATGATTCTGTACGCTAAGAATCGGCTGCGAAGTCTTTTGAAACAGTAAAGCCAAAATCCACAAAAGGGATGTATGTAATGCCAAGACTTTCTGGATTTCCATCCAGCGAGGATTGAGGGACACTTTGTTCGCAGCTCGTCTTGTCATCCATTGTTTCATCGTCGATGTTGTTGTTGTTGTTGTTTGTTATTGTTGTTAAAAGTATTGTTGTTAGTAATTTACACTTTATTTCTATTTTTTACATTTCTTTGTTCGTGTTTTGTGGTAGAGATTGTCGGGTAAGCAATTTCTTGAACCCGTACCCGAACCCTACCCGCACAGTTTAAAATGAAAAAAATCGTTACCCGTACTCGACAAACTATTTTTTTTCTGCACCCGAACCCGACCCGTACCCGCCGGGTTCGGTTTCAGGTAAAATATCCGAATCCCGACCATCTCTAGTCTGTGGTAGTTACTAGTTACTGTAGATGCATTTCGTTGCACCTTGATTTCCGTTGCTAGTTGGTATGATTGTGGAAGTGTTTTTGAAAAAGAACTAGGTTCATTAGTTACCGTTGTTAAACGGTTGCTTTCTCTTTGGATAAAGATTTCCTTTTCGCAAGTTCATTGCAGGGTTTACCCTAGTGAGCATGTTTTCCACAAAACAATTATTATCGACTTAATTGTAAATAAAAGGGGAATTTTATTTACATTCGATTTCTGGTTTCGGAACTACAGGGTATTGAGTATCTAAAATTTCTTACTGGGCCCAAAACCGTTCCAGTTTAGAGGGTTATCAGATGATGACGAAGCAAACCGATTGTGGCTGAACCGTTCCTGGAAATACCCGAAATAGTAATCGAACACTCCTCTTCCTACTTTTAAAAATTTCGATTCCGATCAAATGAATCTGGTAGAATCCCAAATCAAATAAATCTGGTAGAATACCAAATTCCAGTTTCCCAATTGTCCAATTGTTTCCCAATCCCCCGTTTTTTTCAAGATCTGGCCCCCAGCGACGACTATCCTTTTCCAAATCTGAAAAGGTTTCTCCAGCATAAGAAATTTTCGTCGAATGCTGAGATCATGCAGAAACAGAATCCTATTTTGGAGGACTTGATAAAACTATTTTTTAAAGGGCTTAAAAATATTAAAGGACCGATAGGTCAAATGTATCGCTTCAGATAGAGATTATACTGAAGAATAAAAAAGCTTTCACGATAAAAAATCGACTTTTTCTTTGTTATGCCAGGGACTTCTTATTCCATGTAGTAGATTATGATTTGATTTTCCACAATTAGCAAAACACAATAAAAAAATAGCGAGACTGTATCTATTTTGTATTCTTTCTAGGCTTCACCACAAATCTCAAGATTTGTTTATCACAGAATACAAAACTAAAAATGAAATGATCTAATTGTGATCCTACACAGTCTGGACAATGAAACTCAAAATACCCAAGTAGAAATCAACTGCTTCCATTGAACAAAGCCAAGAGAATTGTACTGTCTTGATTAGAAAAGCTATGAAGCATTAACTTTTCTATATATCCACTAATAAAACTGTTTCTACCAGCACGTCATTCAGCACGGATTGTAGAAGTAAAATGTCACCTTAAATTGCCACTGCAACGTGCAGTCAAACAGCATTCACACATAAATTGTGTAATCGAAGAAAATGGAAGCACCACGAAGGAGCGTAATGTACGTTTATGAGTTAGTTTCACCTGTAACCGAACATCACAGTCAACTATAGAAACGATTGGACAGGAAGCGGCAGATTTACAGCCTAGCAATTAAGGTTAATGAGGTGAGTTTCACCGTCATCCACCAGTCGGCTCTATCTGTCTGAGAGGTGCACCCCGAGATTTCGTACTGCACCTAGAAGGAAATTCGTCCGACTGTCGAAGTTGTAAGCCCATATTTGTATGAGTAGAAGAATAGACATAAAAGATTGGAAGCAACTAATGTACGATGCTTACCCTACCTGAACTCGTGTAGCTCACAGGAAAGGTAATTGAAAAGCATGAATTCTATGCTACTGGTTAAATTTGCACAAAATGTCTCAAAGGCTTGTTTCTGTATGTGCGGAATTTAATATGAAATATGAAATGCACAAAATTGAATCTTGCAGTTTTGACTAACTGATATATGAACGGCTGAAAGCAAAAGTCGGATAAGTGCAACTTAGTTTGGAAAACCCGTTTAAGTATTTTTGAATGCAAAAACCGGATAAAAACATTGAGCGCAAAAGTCGGACACGGACTTTTAAATGCAAAAACCGTTTAAAAACATTTTTATTGCAAGAACCGGACAAAAATACTTTGAATGCAAAAACCGGACAAAAACTTAACCGGTTCTTCCAAAACAAATGTATTTATCCGGTTTTTGCATTCAAAGTTATTTTCGGCCAACTGTCGCTGCGGGATAAAGCATGGGTCGCTAGTTTACTACGGGTGGCGTGATACGTAAGCACATTTTCTTTGAGTCTCGTCTTGTTCCGCAGGGAAAAACGAATGTGATGTGATTGATTATGTCAACTCTACTCTACAAATTTTAATGGAAACTCTTTGCAATAAGTTATTAGAGAATAATCATAAATGTACAAAATTCTTGGTCGAAGATGAAACGTGAAATATAGCTTGGTAAACATAGTTCGTATCTGTTTTCATACGACGCAACTATATTTTCCATAATAGATGGAACTGATATACTTTATTAATGGCTCGTAGCTATGATGCATAAATGTTCACTAAATTCATAATGTTTTCACCAATTAACAAGCAAACATGTATTAAAGATTACTGGAAAAAATGAAAACAGATATGTGTTTCTTTTGATACTCTTGTTAATCATTTGTGCAGTCAAGTATGCGTATTAGTGGTTTCAATTCGAGGAACATCATAGTTGTATCAGTTCAATTGTGAATATAACAACAGATTTGAAATTAGAGTGAAATATTCAACATATCTTAAACCTTTTTATAGATATCTGATAACTATGCTATATTCATGTCGGTACTTCTATTCATTCAATGTACTCATAACATGCAATCCTTTGATTGTAAATCGAGTGATTGAGTTTATTGTTTCGAATAGTAAGGTAACGGTACCCCCGTTCAACTCATCTCCAGTTCGCTTCTCGTATACTATAATCATTGCTTAAAGTAAGAACTGCTGTCTTTGTTCGAGCCACTGGCTCAAAGGGAATGGATGGAAATAGGATCATTCGCATCGAGTTTTCGCGTTGATAAAACAGTAGTATTGCTCAATTCTCAAGCCTTTTTTTCTGAGATACTGTTTCTTAGAGCCGAAGCAAAGATTTTGAATTCGATTTTATCACAATTTGTTGATTGAAAGTCGAGTTATTAGCTAAAAAATAAAGCGAATGAACAAATGAGATGACTGTCGGTATATTAGTCTAACTTATAAGTCATCTGGTCTAGTTTCATTTTCCCTTATCAACAATCGACTTTGAGTTTTGCTATGATTCATGACTTCTCAGCGTATACCTTGGATTTCAAATAGCCTCACAAAAAAAGTCTTGTGGCGTCAAATAGGGTGATCTCAGGGACCAGTCAAAATCATCGTTATGACTCGTAATTTTCATAACAAATCGATTGTTAGTCAAACTGTATGGCATGTTACCCCGTCCTGTTGAAACCAATAGCCATTGAAACCGTTTTTTTTGTGTTAGGATAATCTAATGAAGCTCAAGCTCTCCCTCCGTTTTTAACTAACAGTTTATGACTACAATGTACTATTGAATATTACGAGCTAACAATGCAAATTTTGCAATGATACCCGATCATCAAGCCTTAATGCAAAATTTAAGACAAATAAAAAAATAAATTCGAAATACATGTGTTTTAGTGAAGATAATATTCAAATCAATCCTTCCGATTTTTACTTGATCCTTTGAGTTAACGCCATGCACACATAAACATATTTTGTACAATTATTTTCATGCACACATGTTGAAAAGGACATTAAATTCAAAATTACTTTACAGTTCTTTATTTTTCTTTTACCTAAGAAGCAAACCTGAGCGTTGATTGAAAAACAAAGTTTCATTCATTTAAAATGAATGCATTCGTATTTAGTTTTATATCGATTATGTTTGTCAATCAAATTGATGTCCATTTCATATTACTATTGACTTACATGGTTATAAGTTTCTTTTTTTTTTTGTGCATAGATAGTGAATCTTACTCCAACTGATGGTTTGAATGAATTGAATGAATAGAAGATGTTGAACATTTCACTCTAATTTCGTTTGAATAAAAATTTCAAATCTGTTGTTATATTCTCAATTGAACTGATACAACTATGATGTTCCTCGAATTGAAACCACTAATACGCATACTTGACTGCACAGATGATTAACAGAAGTATCAAAAGAAACACATATCTGTTTTCATTTTTTCCAGTAATCCTTAATACATGTTTGCTTGTTAATTGGTGAAAACATTATGAATTTAGTGAACATTTATGCATCATAGCTACGAGCCATTAATAAAGTATATCAGTTCCATCTATTATGGAAAATATAGTTGCGTCGTATGAAAACAGATACGAACTATGTTTACCAAGCTATATTTCACGTTTCATCTTCGACCAAGAATTTTGTACATTTATGATTATTCTCTAATAACTTATTGCAAAGAGTTTCCATTAAAATTTATAGAGTAGAGTTGACATAATCAATCACATCACATTCGTTTTTCCCTGCGGAACAAGACGAGACTCAAAGAAAATGTGCTTACGTATCACGCCACCCGTAGTAAACTAGCGACCCATGCTTTATCCCGCAGCGACAGTTGGCCGAAAATAACTTTGAATGCAAAAACCGGATAAATACATTTGTTTTGGAAGAACCGGTTAAGTTTTTGTCCGGTTTTTGCATTCAAAGTATTTTTGTCCGGTTCTTGCAATAAAAATGTTTTTAAACGGTTTTTGCATTTAAAAGTCCGTGTCCGACTTTTGCGCTCAATGTTTTTATCCGGTTTTTGCATTCAAAAATACTTAAACGGGTTTTCCAAACTAAGTTGCACTTATCCGACTTTTGCTTTCAGCCGTTCATATGTACGTACACACTTCGAAAAAACCTTGTGATTTTACATCTTATAAGTAGCACATAAATGGATCATCGCAATTCACGCTAGTTTACGTAATATTGTGTGATTGGGAAATTCTGTTACATGAAAATCATCTAATGAAAAAAATACCGATAGCGACACTAGTGACTCGAACCGAATCATTTTAATCCAACATTAAATTAGGTCTTCATGAATTGCATCGCATGTGAGATCAGGTCACCTGTAAAATTCACATATTGTTTGGGTGTAGTACAATTCCTGGAAGGATTCATAGCGGCAGTAGGATCGTAGTACTAGCCATGCAATGATTCTGTACGCTAAGAATCGGCTGCGAAGTGTGTTGAAACAGAAAGGAAATTCCAATCCTAACATATTTAGTTACTCTAGAAGTCTCCTAACATATTTAGTTACTCTAGAAGTCTCTAGTCTTTTGAGCTGAAAACAATAAACACTTTGACGCTCTCTGCCCATCGCCAACAATTTATCTAATCGATATTTAATACAAAATCGATTTACACTTGTTTTAAGTATCGATTACTATATTTGTGAGAAATTTTGAATGGAATGAATAAAAATAAAGGCTACTTTATCCATAGCATACACTCCTCGAAAAAAAGGCTTACATACGACGTAAATTTAAGCATGCCGTAATTTCTTGGGTGATGACAGAGTATTATATCCTTTAGTATGTAAAATAAATATTGTGTCTGTTTCGATGTCAACTTCAGCTAAACTAGCTGTGATGTAAATTGGTAACCTTAATGTCACTTCTGATTTGACAGAAACTTAGTTTTATCCTTCCGCCGAACGAAAATATTTGTGTATACGCTTGAAAAAACGCGTGAAAATAGTGCCAACTGGGCTTGCGATCAGCTTGAAGAAGACGCCGATGCTTGGCAAAAAATCATCTTCTCGGATGAGGCACATTTTCATCTCGGCGGGTATGTTAATAAGCAAAATTGTAGCATCTGGGGGACGGAAAACACGCACGTTATCATGGAGAAGCCGATGCATCTTCAGAGAGTGACGGTTTGGTGCGGATTTTGGTCTGGCGGCATCATTGAGCCATTTTTCTTCGAAAATGAGGCAGGAGCCGCCGCCACGGTCAATAGCGAGCGCTACTGCGCCATGATTAGCGATTGGTTCTTCCCGTTACTTGAAGAGGAAGACTTGGACACCATTTGGTTCCAAGTTTGGATCTTCTGCGCACAGTCTTCGAAGATCGAATTATCAATCAAAATTCGGATGTCGTTTGGCCGCCTCGGAACTGTGATTTGACGCCGTTAGACTTTTATTTTTGGAGGGCTGTCAAAGATGAGTGGACAAACCAGAGACAATTCAAGCCTTGAAGGACAACATTCGTGCAGCCATAGCTGAAATAAAGCGGCATACAATCGAAAATGTACTAGAAAACTGGACCGACCGTATGGTCTACTGCAAGGCCAGCCGAGCAACCATTTGAATGAAATTATATTCCACAATTAACCGGAAGGATTGTGCTTTCATATGAAAAAATAAATATTGAAATCGGATGAACCGTTTGTGTTTTATTGCATGTTCAAAAAAAGTTACAAGGCGGACCCTGTATGTGCATCTAGAGACGTGAACTTACAGGACTTTTTCTAAGTGTGAAGATTAAAGCTATAAGTTAAATATTTTTTCTTAGTAGCATTAGCCGAACTACATGAAGGTGGAGGAGAGGTACTAACTGGAGCGCTGCACTGTATGGTTTCTAAGTTTTGAGGGCTGGAGATTCTATCGCATTAATGGATGGCAGGAGCGACTATCTACGGTGATAAGCTGGGCTGTTGCAATTACCGCGAATCACTCTGCTGAATACCGCATAGAAGGTACAACCAATCAGTTTCAACAGATTATGTAAAGATCAGTTTTAACTCCGCCATAGATGGTCTTCAGTACCTTTCTTTCGAAAAACCACCTCGATATCGCCACCGTCTATCAATATTCGTGGTGGGAGGCGTAGTGTTTCTTCTCTAGAGCCTCTTCCTCTCATGTATTTTGTTTTTGACGCATTTATGGCATGTCCGAAACGCCTAGTTCCAGCTTTTAGTCCGATGTATGTTTCCGTCATCTTCTCAAGGTTACGTGTCACAATATCAATATCGTCAGCGAAGCCAAAAAGTTGTACGGACTTTCGGAAGATCGTGCCACCCGTGTCGATCCTCGCTCTTCGAATCACACCTCCCAAGGCAATATTGAACTAGATACAAGAGAGTCCAGCACCTTGCCGTAACCCTCTCCGAAATTCGAAGGGACTCGAGAGCATCCCAGATACTCGGACGTAGCACATAACTCTATCCATCGTTGCTTTGACCAATCGCGTCAGTTTATCCGGAAAACCGTATTCGTGCATGATCTGCCATAGCTATTCTCGATCGATTGTATCGTATGCCGCTTTGAAGTCAATGGATAGGTGATGCGTGGGTACGTTGTATTCACGACACTTCTGGAGTACTTGTCTTATCGCGAATATGTCATCCGTAGTGACTGGGGCTCCAGTAAACCCCGCTTAGTACGGCCCTACGAATTCCTTAGCTATTGGTGATAGACGACGGTAAAGGATTTTGGAGAGTATCTTGTAGGCGGCGTTCAGCAATGTGATTGCGCGGTAATTGCAACAATCTAGCTTATCACCCTTTTTCTAGACGGAACATAATACTCCATCCATCCATTCCTGCGGTAGAATCTCCTCCTCCCGAATCTTAGAAATCATCTAGTGCAGCGCTCTAGCCAATGCCTCTCCTCCATGTTTGAGCAGCTCGCCTGGTAACTGGTCAATACCCGCGGCTTTGTTATTCCTCACTTTGCCGATCTCCCCATTTATCTCCGACAGATCAGGTGGTGGGAATCTGCCGTCGGCTGAGCGTGCACCCAGATTGATTCCTGTGTCGTTCTCTGTATCTTGTGTTTCGCCATTCAGATGCTCGTCATAGTACTGCTTCCACCTGTCGATCACCTCACATTTCGGCCTGTGGCGTGTAGCCTCTACATGAGCGGTTCACCTTCTCATAGAACTTCCGTGTGCCATTTGCGCGATACAGCTGTTCCATCACTTCGTGATCTTGGTCTTCCTGGCGGCGCTTTTTCCTCCGGAAACCCGTGTTCGGTCTGTTTCTGTTGCGCCTGTCTGTATCGTTCCTCGTTCGCTCTTTTGCGGTTTTGCATCCTAAGCTCGTACCTAGTACGGTTGCAGCAGCTTAACTTACGGCGGACCTTATATTCCTCCAGCCGTCTTCAAGAGTCGCCGCGCCAAGCTGCTCTTACGTTTGTAGCACTAGCTCCAGTTGTTGCGCGTATTCCTCTACAGTACGAACGCTACATAGCTTCTCGAGATTGAGTCCCGGCGTTCCTGTGCGACGAGTGTTGTGTACCGTCAATAGTTTTGAGCGCATACAAACCGCGACAAGGTAGTGGTCAAAATCAATATTGACACTGCGATAAGTGCGGACATTGATGACGTCGGAGAAGATCGTCGCCTGTCGCCCGTTGATCTCCACGTGGCTTTATGGATATGTATTTTTGCGGAGGAAGAAGATGCTTCGAACTACCATTCCTTGAGAGGTTGCAAAGTTTACGCATCGTTGGCTAAATTGATGCGATTGGTCAAAACAATGGCGGATGGAGTGATATGTTACGTCCCAGTATCTGGGATGTTCCAAAGTCCTATCGAGCCTCGGAGAAGGTTACGCAAGTTAATGGACTCATGTCTTCTGTTTATTATTAGTTTGGTTGGTGTCATTCGAGGTGCATTTGAGATTCATTTAGTTTTTCATTTAACAAGACTGAATATTTACAAACCGCTTAGTTTTGTAATGTAACTTTCCATTTAATTATCTGCTCCAAATATGTGCATGAAAATAAATGTAAATTCACAAAATATTTTTATCCGTGTGGTGCATAATTTTTACTTGCTGCTTTCACATGGCTAGCTAGTACGACTGCATGAATTCATATGTACAAATATCTAACCAGCAGACATTTGCATCTGCGGCTCAATCGACACGCGGACGCTCCTTGTGATCTAATGATTCTTGGCTCAAATAGCAGTCGTTAAAAATAATTGTTTGTTTTTTATTTCATTGATTTTCTAGCAATGTAATTTTCAGACCGCACGTAATATTCTGTTATTTCTGATGAGTGCTTTTAGTTACAGCTGATTCCATGGAATTTTTCAAGTTTCTTTCTATCATGTTAGGAAATAAAAAACTGGTTTATTTCATGTACTTTGGTTTACTGGTGTACCGATGCCTAGTAGTGGTGATCTGAAAACTGTTGGAATTGAAATCTTTACATTGACCATTGCTTGAAAACAAATCGGTAGTCCATCAACTAACAAGATGTTCTATTTGGAACAGTTTTGAGCACTATTTTAAAAGACGGTTTGAAATTTCAAGCTGCGGATAAAATTCATTTCCAACCTATGCGACCATAAGACTCTTTGTTTGCATCCAAATATAAGCCATCATTCTGTAATCAAAAGAAAGTTTTATTTTGGAGTTGTTGTCCAATTATTTCAGTACTTATAGAGCCGGGGATCCTTATAACCGACGTCGTTTTGTTTGGCCATCCAACCTGTAACTCCTGAATCTGAAATAGGATTCAGGTGAAATTGCAGTGTATGGGAACAAGTGACCTTTAATTTGATTGTGAATATTGGTCTCAGCCTAAGCTTGTGAGAATTCCGCCATCGCACAGTGGTTCAAAAGCGCAATTTCACGCTCTTAATTAATAACTCATAGGATCGTGGCTTTTGAGGTACAATGTCTTCAGCAAAGTTGCTCAGAATGATAGACGCCATTTTTTGGAAAAATTTATTTATGTGATTAATCCCCCTAAAAGTGAGATAAAAATTTTAGTTTAGCTCAGGGCCAACATAGGGGCTAAGTTACTTCGACAAAATTGTGCAGTTATTTCAAACAAGTTTGCTGAAGGTACTATTCAGTATTTTCTGAAAAGGGTGTCCAAAAATCAGTTTTTGTAAGAAAACATATATATTTTCAATTTATATGTGTTTTTTATGTTATACAAAGTTTTTCATTTTTAAAAATTAGACAACTTTCTCAAACATACTTTGCTGCTATCATTTCATTTTAATGAAATAGAGCAGGTTTTCATGTTTTTTTGAATAAAATTCTAACTTGTCTATTATCAAAAGGCGCAGAAAGATGCAGATGAGACTACTTACATATTAAACTAGTCCCAAAGAGCTTTCATACCGTGGTTACTCGTCTGCGATCGTCTGCAGGCGAGAGATGTTCTTTTCAAATATCCTTGTCCCTGACATTTGCAATGATAAGGTTCATTGTATATCAGATCAGATTTCAGTATATATTCGTTACCATGGAAACTCTCACAATAAAAGGTTTTCATGGACATCGAAGTCTACAAATAGAAAAGTTTAATAATAATTACAGACGTTTTTTGAAAGTAACTGTTCGACGTTTTTTGCAAGTGCGATAAAAAGCCACGACTTTGAAAAAAGGCAATCATCATGTAAGATTTCGATAGAATAGCTTTGCGGATAAATATCCTCTACTCATCAATTAAAGTGGAGATCGATAAACGCTTGCTATATTATACTGTTCATAATGATAAAGAAATTTCTTTTATACAGATGTCGGCAGTATTATACACGCGAGCAATCCAGATCACTTACGAATCGGGATACTATGAATTGGTTATTAGTTTCATTGTATCTTTTGGTTACAAATATTCGTGAATGGCCAAACAGTCCAAGAAGAATCTGTCGAACGATGCTAACATAAGAGTCTTTTAGCTGGTTAAGAAGTATATCAGCTATCATAAAATAAATACAAGTAATCGAAAAATTAGTTTTGATAATACTTTTTTCTACCAGAAGATGACATAAATTAATTCGATTTGATGATGGCTTTTTTAAATATCGTGACAAAACAGTTACTAGACTATTAAATTTATGCACAAAAAAATCATATTTTATGGCAAGTACCATAGTAATGAATATATACTGAAATCAGATCTGAAGTACAATGAACCTAATCATTGCAAATGTCAAGGACAAGGATATTTGAAAAGAACATATCTCATCTGCAGACGACCGCAGATGAGTAACTCAACCGCGGTATGAAAGCTCTTTGGAAGTAGTTTAATATGTAAGTAGTCTCATCTGCACCTTCCTGCGCCTTTTGATAATAGACAAGTTAGAATTTTATAAACACAAACATGAAAATTTGCTCTATTTCATTAAACTGAAATGATAGCAGCATAGTATGTTTGAAAAAGTTGTGTAGTTTTCAAAGATAAAAACTTTGTATAACATGAAAAACTCATATAAATTGAAAATATATGTGTTTTCTTACAAAAACTGGTTTTTGGACACCCTTTTCAGAAAACACATTATATCATGAATTACAATCAAGTTACGAGAATAGTACTTTCAGCAAACTTGTTTGAAATAACTTTCTGCACAACTTTGTCGAAGTAACTTAGCCCCTATATTGTCCCTAAGCTAAAATAAAATGTTTATCGCACTTTAAGGGGGATTAATCACATAAATAAAATTTGCCTAAAGATGGCGTCTATTATTCTGAGCAAATTTGCTCAAGATACTGTACCTCAAAAGCCACGATCCTATGAGTTATCAATTAAGAGCGTTAAATTGCGCTTTTGAACCACTGTGCATCGCTCAGAAAAATGGGGGTAATTCTAGAATGCATAAACACAGAATCACACATGGTATACGACACTTCAACGTGTCCAAAAATAAAGTATTTATTACAAAAAAATCAGAGTAGTACCACAATCGGAGGTTTGAAAAAATAAGCTTTTTAATTTTTGAATGTTTTATGTATTTGCAAGTATGACATCTTCAAAAAATTTAAAAAAAATATGTTAACTTTCCTGACAATGCCTAAAACATGCCTGATTTTTTCGGTGGAGCGAATGCTTCAAAAATCAAATGAAAGGAAAATAAATAGAATCACCGTCAATATTGAATAATTGAAATTTTTAAAAATTGTTTCCAATCCAAGCTTCTTCAAATATGGTATAACGATATGAATATTATTTGGGACTAATTTCACACGTTTACCTGGATATAGACTTTACACTTACTGTACAAAAATTAAGAAAAATATTTATTTTTCGTAATTATTTTATATAATTTTTATAAAAATCATAAAAATATCTTTTTACAACGAAACATAGTTGAATCTAAATCCATTGTAAAATTTGCAGGCCAGAAATTTTTCTAAAACCAATGACGAAATAAAAGATATTGCACGCGCCGGGTGTTGCGGAATAGAATAGCTAATAATATTATGGTGCGTTTCTAATTAAAATTTCATGAGAATTGGAAGCAAATTTCATATAAGATTTTTCGAGAATCTGTTCCACGAATATTGATTACAGAGACAACGACATTGTTTTAATTTAGAAGAGTTTTTTTTATCAAATAGAATCAAATGTCCAATAAGACTAGTTCGCGACAAAATCTGGACACCCCAGAATACGTATATCTCTGGAAATACTCTGAAAAATACGCCGTTTTCAGTCGAAAAAGAAGGCGATGCTTACAGTTTTCATTGAGTATTATTTGTGTGTATTATTATAGGAGTATTATTTGGGTGTCATGAGACGTTTGCGTGAAGCAATTCGCCGATAAAGTCAAGATTTGTGGGAAAACAACTCGTGAATCTTGCACCACGATAGCGCACCGTCACACAATGCCATCGTTATCCGTGAATATTTGGCTAAAACGTAAAGACGTAACGGCTCCCTACGACTTCTTACTATTCGGCCGACTCAAGAAACTGCTCCGTGGAACAAGTTTCAGCACCCGAGATGTACTTTGAAAGGGACAATATCGATTTTGATGAATAATCTTGTATTTTAATTTTTTGAACAAATTCCGGGAACTTTTTGATCAAGGAAGAATGTAATGTAACTAAAAATTCTCACTTTTTCTATCCCTATTCTATTTTTTCAGATGGGGGTCAATGAACTAATTGAAATGTATTAGTGCTGATACTTTCGAATCCACGAATGACGAAGTAAGCGTTGAGAGTTAACTGAATCAATCAGGGAAACCCGGAATGTTTCAAGCCCGTACGCAATATGGCAAGGTATTCAATGAAAAAGAAAAATCATTTAGATGTTTAGATGTTTAGATGCGAAATTCACTGATTCTATTTACTAAAGACATAATCGTCCCGACGTTTTAACGTTAGCCGTTATTTGAAATCGCGGATGATTCTAAATTAGGATCATGTCCCATTTGACAAGTACTTGCTAATAAGCGATTGATGCTATAAAATTTTTTGCTCTACTCTTTAGTTCGCTTTCACTGCCGTTAGTCGTTGTCATCGTTTTATTGCCATGTGTAGATGTATCTATCCGAGTGGAGCAGTAATAATAGTAGCAATAATACCATTTTATGTTCCATAAATTGTACGAAAGCTCCCGCATAATGCAACTCACAGGTCGGCAGATACAGTCTGCCGAGACCATCCTTCGTAGTCACTTCCTTAACTTGCGAGCTAGTATCTTCCGCCGCTGGCACAAATCGGTGTTCGTTCGGATGGTGGCAATGCAATGGTTGACAATAAAAGTTTATTGCTACCTTTGTGTACCTTGGCGGGTCATTCCTGGTCATCGGATTGAATGGGCACGGCAGCGACAATAAATTGCCAAGTGTTTCGCTTTGCTTCTTTCTGATTGTTATGTGACCAACTAATCTTCTCTGCAATATGCTATAACGAAAACTGAGATTTGGATAGTACAGTTGAACATCAACCTTCAGAATTCAAAAAATTTCTTTTTGTGCAAACATTAGGTGTAACCAAACTCAACACAAAATAACAGATCTAATAAGAAGCATTCCGAAAGCGGAAGTCGCAGACAAATTTCCAACAGCCCTCCGTGAAGGTGCATCAAGAGGGTCTGGCCATGCGTAACGGGAGATCAATGTGGGCTTTATTGATATTGACGGACTTGTTTGTGTGCTTTTGGTCCATCCATTCATTCATCGATTTGAGATAGAAGTCGGTCAGGGCGTGATCATTGCGGTGCCACATTCCGTCGTTGTAGGTTTGTCACCGGTCGTCGCTGGAGAAACAAATAGTCAGTCGACTCACGGAATGATGCAATTTCACTATTATTGAATTCCGTCTCTTCGGTTGCCGATTGCTTCGCTTATTGTGTACTTTCACTCTGTCTACTCCGATGTTTACTCACGTGACACTTACAGTTGACATCGGATCTTGTAACTTTTCACAATTCATCGGAAGTCAAAAGACGAACATGATTTTTCTTTAAAGCAGTAATTAAGAAAAGGAGGCGGCAAATGACAATAGTTTATGTGAAGTAAGAGTTTTTGGCGAGATAGTTGATATGTTTAGGTTGCTGTAGTAACAAATACTGTTTCATCGTGGAGAGATTATTACAAACTATGAGATATAACTGCACAGAACAGATACAGTACAAAGTGTTTTAGAATACGTAGCCCAGATATGGGCACCATAGTTTCGTGATCAGATCGAAAAGATAGAGGAATGCTCCTATGATGCCTAATTGTGATCGTTGTACCTACAGAGCAAAATATAATGATCCAGTTATTCCGGCACCGAAAGTCGGAAATTTTTGTTGCTGGCTGTGGGACATATTTGAATTTGACTAAACGATAAAAAAATGTAGTCTTCATCATGACAAAATTGTAGTCAAAGGTCAATTTGTTTTCATGATTAGGATTACCGAAAGAGTTTCGAGGCATGTTCTATGCATGTTGATGCACACAGCTATGCTGCTCCTACCATAGTCATGTGCACTTAGCAAAAACACGAAAATGCCGAAAAGCTGAAAAGAATGTAAGAAAAGAATATTCAACGAACCATAAATTCAGGAATTACAATTGATTATTTACAAAATTTGTTTGATTTTATGGTACAGTTCATTATATAGAGTTGATCGAACTCCATATCACGATTTACCCCGGTATCGGATTAATACTTGAAAATAGACATAGTCGTACATTTGATCTTATATGTAGAATTTGTATAATAAAATACTCCAAATCAATTATTTGGACAAAATAGAGAGTTTAACCGTTTACAAACAACGGAAAGTAATACCTCTTCCATATAGAAAGGTTATGCAAAAACTATGAAAACCGACTTGGGAACCAAGGCCCAGAGGGCCGAATGGCATATACCATTCGACTTAGTTCGTGAACTTCATCCTGATCTGACTTCCGGTTCCAAAATAACGCAGTGATTAGTGTGAAAATTCAAATTACTGAATCACTTTTCTCAGAGATGGCGTGACCAATTTTTACAAACTTAGATTCAAATAAATGAGCTTATATAGAACTTCTGAATTTCATTTGGATTCGACTTCCGATTAGCTTGATTAGCTAAATTAATTAAATGATTAGCTTTCAACGAGAACTTGAAATTTCGAATATATCTGTAAATTGTTATAGTTGTAACTTCTTCATTTTTCAGAATGCACGGATAGGATAGCCATCAATCTGTAGGTTTTAATAAAAGCTTCGAAATAGAAATTATCAAAAAAAATTAAAACCCTGATTTTTTTTTATTTAACTTTTACGGATTATTTTGTAATTATTGAGAAAAAAAATCAAAAATTTTTTTCAGTGTATATTTTTTTAGAGTGCCCAATACTTTCCCTGCAACTTCTTCCTGAACGCCATTTTTGTACAATTAACGGTTTCCGAGTTACAATGATTTGAAAAAGGCAATTTTGAAGAAATGCAAGAATACATACGCCCTTTTTAAAAATCAGTCGTGAGTCGGATTGACCTCTCCATCGGTTCAAAACTTATGGTTTGCCGTACTGAAGCCATCTGCAAAGTTTCATCTAAATCGGAGAAGGTCGATTCTGATTTTGTCACTTTTACGTCTACTCATTCCTGGAAATGCTCAATAGTTATATGCTCAAAAATGATTCTTACTCACTTATCTCAGAGATTACAGAACCGATATTCCCAATCTAAGGGTCAAATGATAGGTCTTATGGTCCTACAAAAATTTACTGCATATTTTCAGATTCAGCCAAAATTTACACCGTCGTTTTGAGTACTATGCTAACATCGTAAAAAATCTTCTAAATTCGAATAAAAACTAGTAGAGTTTGTACGTCATGTTTGTTGATGGCCATACGAACCTACATTGATTATACCGATCCTTGGATTCCGGTGCCGGTAGTACCTACAATATTGAAACTCACTTCGTTTTTTCGTATTTTATTTAGGTTACACTAGTTAATGAACAAACGGCTAATCAATCCCCCTTGAACCATAGCATGGCTTTGTGAATTGGAATGGGTTCGCAATGGTTGGCAGCGTAAACATCCTCGTTGGCATCGTTATGAAATAACGAATATTCCTTTGAAAAAAAATCATAGACAGAATGTGGGGCTAAGTAAAGCCTACAACTCAAAATGATGATTTTGATAACTCCAAAAGGCATAAGTGGTATCGTTGGATGTTCATGAGAACTTAGTACTTCTAGTATTTTTTCCCGATTTGGTTGTGGCGACGGCATCGAAATTGAAACGATCGTTCTTGGCCGGGCCAGATGATATACTCGCTGAAGTCTACAATCAATGTGCAATTCCGTGCCTCTCTGCATTATATTTAACAAATCATTTGAGTAAGAAATTTTCCCATTTTTGTGTGTGTATGTGTGTGTGTATGTATGTGTGTGTGTGTATGTGCGTATGTGTGTATGTAACGTTTTTTGCACTAACTTTTCTCGGAGCTGGCTGTACCGATTTTCACAAACTTAGATTCAAATGAAAGGTCTCGTGGTCCCATACGAAATTCCTGAATATTATTTGGATCCGACTTCCGGTTCCTGAATTATGGGGTAAAATGTGCAAAAAAAAGAAAATATGTGATCTAACTTTTCTCATAGATGGCGCGACCGATTTTCACAAACTTAGGTTCAAATGAAAGGTCCTGTAGTCCCATACGTAATTCTTGAATTTCATGCGAGTCTGACTTCCGGATCCGGAAATATAGGGTAAAGTGGGTTAAAAATTGTATACCATAACTGAAAATGGGGAAAAACCTTTAAAAAATGTATAAATCGACCTAAAATCTTTTCCAATTGATAGTTCTTATCAGTAGACGGTAAAACAAACCGATTACGGTTATTATTTTAAGTATCGAAGAAAATTATTTTGAAGAATACCACAATATTTTATACGATAGTATGATTGATATGAGAAAGGCATCATTACACCACTAGGTGGATTGAAACAGGTTTTTTCCTGTGCGTTCGGCCAATATAAATCTTTTGGATTTTACTTCGACTTGTATTTTCTGTGTGGAGGAAAAAATACAAATTGATGCCGCAAACACTGATCTAATTCTTTTATGCAAGATGTCGCGACTGGGTGCAATACAAAATTTCCTTGAATGACTTAAGTGGTAGAGTTTTACGAGTCAAGTTTGATTCTTGTGTATTCACGAACATGTCAGGTTTATACCTCAAGGCAGCAAACAGAAATTGCCAAATTCCACAAAAGGATTTTGAATTTTTATATTGATTGAACTTTTTGTTGTCGGGTGAATTAAATAAAATAAACAAATAAATAAAACATATTCACTGATAACATTGATGACGAATCGACATTGATGACCGTATCACAGTGACTACAAATCGACGGAGAAGCATGGTCGCTAGACCCAAAGCATGAAAAAAATTCAATCGAAATCGAAAAATGTTTTATTCTTTGATTCTTTTTCATTGTTGTTTATTTATTAGAACAATGCTCATCTGGCAACACGTCCTAATGAACTAAATTAATCAATTAACAAAATTAATTAAAGAATATTGTAATCAACCTAATATTATAGCAACCGACGATAAAACTGTAAAGAGGTCATAATGAAGTCAAACAAATTGCTGAGCTCGTTGAAGCAACGAATCATTACCAAAACCGGGCTGTTGCTATCATTCTTGTTATGACACAAATCAGTGCACAATAACGATCGAGGTTGAAGAATACATGCTAGCGCATACAGAATGATAATCTGTGATAAAAGTTCAAAAACATCGTATCCAGCCAGCTTGTGATGCATGTCGACGATTTGCGAAGTATTTAAGTCCTAATAGTTGACAACGATCTTAATATAGTCCTAGGCACAACGCAGTGGCGTACCGATGAAATTTGACGCCCGGGCAAAATAAGATTTGCCGCCCCCATCATAGGTTTAGTGAGCAAAAAAACAAAGCTGAACTCCATCTCCAGAAAGATGACTTGGACGAGCAAAACAGCTGAAGGTGACAGGTGTACGTTAGTTTTTGGATGTCTAATATAGTATTATATTATACTATATTAGAAAAAAATAAACTTATATGCGACGTTAATTCAAGCATGAGCGATGACGTAATACTACATCTATCAACATGTAAAAATAAATGTTGTGTTTGCTTCGATGTCAACTTCAGCTAAATTAGCTAGGGACTTAACGATATGATTCATTTTGCTTATGTTTTGAGTTATAGATGTATGTGAGCTGCGACGCTACTTTTATGTGCATCTGTAGAGACGTAAATTTACACGATTTTTTCTAAGCATTATATATCTAACATATTTAGAAACGAAGCTAACAGATTAGTATTCACTTTCAATTATTACAACATTTAACTAACTTTGAAACCGCCTAAAATACACTCGGATTGAATTAGATCTTCAGTTCAGGCTTATGAATTGTGATAGTCCACTCATAATATATTTTCCCTTTTTTTTGATAATAATAGTGCATATTCCTAGACCGCATAGTGGAAGACCCTCGATTGTATGATTCGACACTCCCGAAAAATTGTTCCGTCATACGATACTCCCAACACATTATAGAAAGTTTCATATTCTATCTCCATGATTGTAAAAAATCCGCATAAATTTGCAACATAATTTCATACAACTTTACTTTAACGGTAGATGAAAGGAAAATGAAAAATGAAAAGGTGAAGTGAGAGAAATAAAGCAAAAAACTTTCACCGGCTTATAGACTGGAAATTTTGCTTTCGTTATCATTTGTTTCTGCTTAGTGGAAAGAGCACAGAAGGCGGGGTACTCCAAAAATAAAAATCGACCGAAACGAGGTCAAGCTTTAGAAAATTTCAATTGGAAGATTTATTTGTGCAGATTTTCGAAATTAGCCGAGAAAGTTTCGCAATGTTTCCTTTTCGCCGAAGGGTGCGATTTGTTGGCTTCTATTTATCTCGGTTCCTAAAACGTCGTCTATTTTGTAAGTCCAAGCGGAGTGACTGTCTAACTGAAAAGATCTTGTTAAAATATCCTCCGTTGGGGCGTGGAAAAGCATAGGGAAATTTATGTTTGTAAACTTCTGTCTGATTGGATTCTCTACTTGCTGACCGTATTGGTCCTGTATGTCGATCTTCTTTTGGGTAGCTTGTTCAGCAGGAGGAAGGTATTGAAAGAGAAATGCTTACAAAAGTATCAATGATTGAATTTATTTCTTTCCCTGGCAACTTATACTGATTCCTTAGTGAAGTTTATTTCTTTGGTGTGGGACACCCCAGCAAAATCAAACATAAATAGCAAACCTACCAATAATTTGGGGGGAAAGATGAACAAGGTAAATCTTATTAACAGAATACATATTGTCCGTAATCATCAGTCGCCACAAAGGAATTGGCCTTTCGTTTAGGACTACTTGAAACATTTTCGAGCTCTTGTCACTTGGTGTTCCTTGTCAATTTTGCTAGTTTATTTTACCTTAGTAGCCACATAATTTGCACAATAACGATTCTAAATAGAAATAGATATAAATGAAGAAAGGAAAAATACGTTGCTTGACACTACAATTTTAGTATGCTAACAGTGGTGAAAAGAAGAAATGTTTCTTGATTATCGTCAAAGCCTAGTTCCTAAACTCAACTCCAACAAGTAAACTTATTTCGTGGTAAATATATAACTGACTCTATCAAGAATACCACTCTGCCTTCAATTTCTGTAGCATCTCTTAGTAGCTTATTCATGCTTTAATATTTTAAACTAACAATTATAAAATTTGTTTATCGCAGAAAATTTAGGCATAGCTTACATATTTTGATTTAACAGGAATAACCAGTTTCATTTTTATCTAAAACAAGACTCCATTTCTTTCTTCGATCAATCACAGCCATCAATTGTATTTATTCATTGATTTTGAATTAATGAGCTCAGCTATTTGCGCTTCATCATCAGCTACTGTGAGACCAAACGCGTAGGTAGTATCGCATCTCGCTGGTAATAAATCATGAATGCACATTCCTAGCTGTACCATTTGTTTGGATATGTCATCGGATGCTTCCTGGTTCGTGCAGTTAGCTATACATTTGGTCCCGTCCATATTTGGCATAGAAGATCAACACAAATAGATTGTACACGGTACCGATGAGGTGCCAGCGAGCGGCTTTTCGACGGATGCTCTTCTAGGATGAACTAGGTGATGGTAAAAGTATCCGTGCTGTTGAATTAATGGTGTGTCTGATAAAAGGTATAAAAACTCTAGACTAGTTTAAACGACTTTTATTCGTAAAAGTTGTGGCTTGAACTTTGTACTACGTTTCATATATTAGTATCGAAAATGATTTACTTCGTTTATTTATTGCTCCAAAGTCAATGCACTGTGTGACCGTGTCCTTGTTAGAAAAATACACTCTACATGAATTTTTACCCTCGTGAAACGTTCTGTTCAAAATTTACTGATAGTGGTCGCATTTTCTGATTATATAAAAAATATCTAACACATGGATCAATAAGTCTTAATCACCTTTTAGGGTGATACAATGGTTTTTCCAATTTTTCAATACCATGTTTATAAAAAAAATTATCTTTCGGTTCAAAATAAGCTTCAGTTTCAGCGATGACCTCCTCATTTGAGCCAAATCTTTTTCCCTGGAGCATTTTTTTAAGATCAGCAAAGAGCCAGTAGTCACTGGGGGCTAAATCTGGCGAGTATGGGGGGTGGGGAAGCAGATCAAAGCCCAATTCGTTCAATTTCGCCATTGTTTTCATCGACTTGTGGCAGGCTGTTTTTGTTCCATCGAAAGCAATCGCGGCACCCACTTGGAAAAAACCTTTTTCATGCTCAATTTTTAATTAAGGATAGTAAATACACTTCCATATGATATCTATGTCATCTCAGCAATCTCACGGAGCTTCGCTTTACGATCTTTCATTATAATTTTTGTCACTTCACTCACATTTTCCGGTGTAACGGCTTCCACAGGTCTACCCGAGCGTTCCGCGTCATTCGTGTCGGTACGACCACGTTTAAACTCGGCGAACCACCGACAAATCGTTGCTTTTGATGTACAAGAGTCCGGATAACATTTTCAATCCATTGTTTCGCTAGCACGGTGTTTTTACCCATTAAAAAACAATGTTTTATCAAAACACGAAACTCGGTTTTTTCCATTTTTTAAACAAACTACAAAACGACTTTACTCCAACCTCGATAACTCAGCTGTTTCTGGTCGGATCGACTTAAAATTTTGACCCGTTTCAAGCAAAGGTTAGTACTCTAGAAAGACGTGGTTACTGGTTTACGACGAGCGCCATCTCTGCTTTAGTCTCGGGACTTATTGATCCATGTGTTATTATTGAAATTTGAATGCATTTTAATTCTTCTGATATATTTACTTTTTTCATATAGATTACAAATCATTCATTAGAAATAAGTAATTAAAATAAATTAAACTTATTAACAAATAGAAAAAAGAAAAAAAATCTGTTTAATCCACCTAGTGGTGAAATCAGGCGCGGCAACTATGGGGGGCAAGGTACTTTTGGCCCCTCCAAAAATTTTGTCGGAGGGCCACGCTCTTCCAATATTTTGGCTACTGGAATATTTTGTATAATAAAATTTTGTATATTCCGTAATTCCTGTTTATATACCATCATGTGCAGATACGTCATGCAGTATATGCTTAAATTCAAAAGTAGCGTTCACTACAAGTACGAATTTGTTTTTATTCATTCATTCATGATAATAAGTAATTTTGCACCCCCAATATTTTTTGGAACTTGCCACCCCTGGGTGTAATGATGCCTTTCTCATATTTAATACTGTGGTATTCTATTCAAAATGTTTCTCTTCGATTTTTGAAAAAAACCAAGGGATTGTTTGTCCATTAACTAGTATAACACACAGAATGTAACAGTGCTTCGCTCGCGACGACGATTTAAATTTTTGTTGTATCCGAAAATATGCAGTAATTTTTGACACGACCATAAAACCTCTCATTTGACCCTAAGATTGGGAATATTGGTTTTGAGTCCAGTTTAGAAATTTTTTTATGTTTTTTGTTTTGCCTGTTTAAGTGATGGTGTACAATAATTTACACACTTTACCCTATAACTCCGGAACCGGAAGTCGGATCCAGATGAAATTCAAGAATTCCGTATGGGACCGTGAGACCTTTCATTTGAATTTAAATTTGTGGAAATCGGTCAAACCATTGCTGAGAAAAGTGAGTGAGATCTATTTTGGAATATATGACCACTAATTCCGGTACTTCCGGAACTGGAAACCGGGAACCAGGATAGCCGAAATTGGTTTGTTTAGTTCCCTCCTGATAATGGCTACCAATTTGTGTAGTTTTGAGACTTATTTAGAATTTTTTTTGCGTGTTTTGTTTCGCCTGTTTAAGTGACGGTATCAAATGTTTAACACAACCCTATAATTCCGGAACCGGAAGTCAAATCCGGATGAAATTTATGTGTTTTATTTGGGACTATGAGAACTTACATTTAAATTCAAGATTGTAAAAATCGATCACGCCATCTCTGAGCAAAGTAAGGAAGTAGTTTGAAATAGGATTTTTGCACTAATCACTCTGTAATTCCGAAACCGGAAGTCGGATTAAAATAAAATTCAGGAACTTTGTATGGGACTATTATAGCTTTCATTTGAATTGTAATAGAATCGTGAGAATCGGTTCAGCCGTCTCTGAGAAAAGTTAGTGCATTTATTTTCGTATTTTTGCCCATATCACCCTGTAATTCCAGAAACGGAAGTCGGATTCGAATAAAATGCAGGAACTTTGTATGGGACAATTATAGCTTTGAGTCTAAGTTTATGAAAATCAGTTCAGCCATCTCCGAGAAAAGTGAGTGCAAATAAATGTTACGTACATACATACACACACACACACACATACAGACATTTTGGGTACTCGACGAACTGAGTCGAATGGTATATGCCACTCGACCATCCGGGCCTCGATTCAAAAGTCGGTTTTCATAGTGATTGCATAACCTTTCTATATGAGAAAGGCAAAAATAAAAAATATAAACAATTTTTCAAACTCGGCCAACCTACTGCGTCCCTAGGGTTGGTTGGCCGATTTTTTTCTCCACATTTGGTTGTTAAAAACTATTTCCCTGATTTTTATCCAGGAATGAAAAAAATCACATATGTACTCAAAAGGTTTATTTTGTTGACAGAACAAACCATTTATCAAAAAACCAGAAAGAGTACAGAAATTCCGAAAGCAAAACTCGGCCAACCATCCTCGGTCTCCCCTACACTTTTTTCTTCAGAGATGTCAAGCCAAATTTGTATGAAAATTAGATTCAATCGAATGGCCCATAGCCTGCTGTTAAATCTTATCGGGACTCTACTTCCTGTTCCGATATTACAGAGTTAAACGCACTTTCTTAAATTCGTCTTTCAGAAATCTTTCAGGTGATTTCGATAATCTTAAAATCATCGGGAAGTTACTACATGGTTCAGTGTTAGAAAAATGTAAAGTATTTAAAATCTATTCGGCAATATAATGATTAATAATAGTTATATTGATAAAATAAACTAAACGTGTTAATCAGCTGATTGAAAAATATTAGCCAATTAAGCTTGAATATCATAAGCAGAAGTAACAAGAGCGCAGGATTCAAATTCAAACGCTGCGCCTGCTGTGTGTTTGAGACATGCAAAAGACTGCACCCATGTTACTTCTTTAAATCAATTCATTGTAATTTTATTTGGTTTAATCTAAATATGTAGTGCAGTGTGATCAACCAGCTGGAATTGAAACAGCATTTTGTGCTATCATCAATATTTGGCATGTGGCAAAAATATATTGTTGTTCATATTGCCCTACGTGCATCGAAAATATTGCAGTCATTATTTCGCAGTTGCGAATTTTTTCAGTTGAGATTTTTTTATTAATGAAAATATAATAATTAAATCTTGCACGAATCACTTCGGTGTTGAACAGAAAAGTAGTTTAAATTCAGCATCGAAATATCATCGGAGACTCTTCTCCCTTCCGATTATCTCCTTAGCGATAATAATTCATCACTAGGTTTCATTGACACAAAAAAACACTTGTGAACTTCGAGGTTCAGAGTCTAGTGGATAATTGTTTCATGAATGAAAATCTAAGAAAAACATTTTTTTCAGTCACTGAATTTCTCTTGAATTAATTTTTTCACGAGTGATAATATATGATCACTGATTTTGTCAACCCTGATTGGGTGATTTGATAAGTAAGCCCAAGCGTGAACCATCTATAAATCGACCATTTATTGTTAATACAGAGTCTGGCACTCGAAGTGTAACCAATTAAAAAGGCCATAAATTCAGTTTGGAAAATTACTTTTACTTAATTCAAAGTACAAAATGTGTAAAAATAATACAAAATTCAGAATCAATTCACTTTTGCTCGATATGACCACCTTTTGTCTTGACTATGGCCTTGAGACGGTCAAAAAACGAATCGCAAGCTGCCCGAATGTGACTTGCAGGTGTTTTGGCCCACTCGCGGACAATAACTTTTTTCAGCGCTTCGAGACTGGTGTATCTTTCAGTTCGGACTTTGCTCTCCAAAATGGCCCAAAGAGAATAATCCATTGGATTCGCATCTGGTGAATCCGAGAGCCACACAATGGCGTGATGAAGTTCGGAACGTTGTTTTTCAGCCATTCTTGGTTCACTCGAGCTTTGTGAGACGGTGCCGAGTCCTGCTGAAACGTCCATGGTCTGCCACCGAAATGTTTGTCTGCCCACAGCTTCAAAGCAACCTTCAGAATACTTTCCCGATAATATGTCGCATTTACCTTGACGCCAGGCTCGATGAAAACGATTGGAGAGCGCCCATCTGCGGTTACAGCGGCCCAAACCATTATCTGTTGCGGGTGCTGCCTCCTGGTGGCCAATCGATGACTCAAATTCTCGTATGAACGGTCGGTCAAGTAAACCCTATCGTTTTGAGAGTTTACGAATTGCTCAATGGGAAAAATTTTCTCGTCAGAAAATACAATGTTCGAAAATTGACCGCTTTCGGCCAAACGAAGCAACTCCTTTGCTCTCTCAAGTCTAACTTGTTGCTGCTTCGGTGTGAGATCATGCGCCTTTTGGATCTTGTAAGGCTTGACCTTCAGATCATTTTTCAGTATGCGGCGGATGCTACGGTCGGATATTTTCAGTTCTTTTGCCATTTGATTGGCATTTCGTCGAGGACTTCGTTCAAGTCGCTTCTCCACTTTTTGAACCATCTCACGTGACGTTGCAGTCTTTTGATGATCACCTCCATGACGTTTTGCGATGCTACCAGTATTATTGTAACGAGTTATGGTGCGATAAACAAAAACTTTATTCACTTTAAGGTGTTTGAGCTCACGAACAATCGCTGGTTGTGATTTTCCATCTAAATATAAAGCAATCACACTATTACGTTTTAAATCTTTTGGCAAAATGCTTTCTTGCGCTTGTAAACAATACAACTCCGAACTGTCATTTAGCAAATTTCTAGAGAGCTGATGCCCGTGCGTCAGCTGCGCGAGCGGTCTGAAGTTGGTTACACTTCGAGTGTCGGACCCTGTAATTCAATTGTGAAATGTGCATGTGCATGTGAAAATCATCTTACTACTAGCTGATCTTGGAATTCAGTTGTGGCGCGAGCTCTGGGCTGCAACGATTCTTGATGTCAATGGGGTCGTAGAACTAGCCATGCAATGTTTCTGTACACTAAGAATCGGCTGGAAGTCCGTTGAAAAAGAATGCTCAAGTTTCACAAAAGGAGAATAACTCCAAAACTTTGCTTTTACTATACAGATTAAAATGACTCATGATGAAAACTTCTACTTCTGGATACATATAATAGTAGAAGTGACGTAACCAACAAACCAACTTTTTTCTTTTCGTTAACATGCCTGAATCGATTTCTATAATTTTAGGCTCGTTTGATAGCTACTATTGAACCATTGATCAAGCTCGGCGGACATTCACGGTATCGGAAGTATAATGGTTCAAGAAACATAACACATAAACCCCACTTGTCAGCATCTAAAGTGTAATGCCCCCGCTCTCATCAACGAAGTGAGTTTATTTGACAAATAACCAGAAGTTTTCGTTCCATTTCTGCGTCGTCACGTACAAGGCGGCTAAACATTTTTAACACTCATCTACTTGAAACTCCGGAATCTGATCTGGACAAAATATTATAGCAGTTGATGAAAAAATGCAAGAGAAAAAATTATCACAAAAACTTCATTTTAAATCGGATATTTTTGAAACCCTTAGGGAATAAACACATATTAGCTATGTTTTTGCAAAATTGATTCAAACAACCTCTTCTTTTAGCATAAATGCCTGCACCTTGGACGTAATTCGTTAAATGATTGAATATTACAAGAATAATTTAAATGTGTATCGAAAATACCCCGACTTTTAAGAAAGAGTGTAATTTTATATGTTCAAGCACCAATAAATATGTCTTAATGCATTAAATATATGTAAAAATGAGTCATTTTTGACACTCATTAATATCTATCTCAGAAGACGTAAATTTACAAATTTTTTCAAGGTGTGTACCGATCAAAGTATGTGCAACACTTCCACCATCATTCTTTCATATTTTAATGTACTCTATCTTCAAATCTTCGTCACTTTTGAATGCCTTTCCTGTTTCCGGGAGCTTTTCCTTCATAATTGCCCAGAGTTTTCCTGTTGAGCGAAGTGCTGGCGGATTTGATAGATTGGCCACCTTCGGTACAAAAACAATAACTTCGGCTTCGTACCACTCCATCTCCGGTTTCATGTAACGGCACAATGCCAGTTTTGGCGAAGCAGAGTGTCATCTTGGTGGAACCGAACTAAGGACAAGCGCTTCTGGAGAAATATTCCTTTATATATTTTATCTAATATTGTCGGTCGTTATGTACAGCTTGTTCTGTTTGCCGCATCCACAGATCGCTCGCCACACCAAGTACTTCTTGGCAGATGTTTCTACCTTCTTCTTCCGAAACTACCAGGTAAAACTTGCCGACAAATAGCTCCAGGCCGGGATCTGCTTGGTGTCCGCTTTTATGTACGTCGAGTCGTCCATGGCGATGCATTTCGCCTTTACCAACAACTCACGGTACAGCTTCCTGGCGCGAGATTTGGCCATCGTATTCTGTTTATTTATTCGGGTAGATCCCAGCATTAACTTGAACACATGACACATTTCTTACTTGGAAGCTATCTCGGCGGCCCCCTGTCACGACGCCATCTTGATGAGATCAAAATCGGAACTTCAAAATCAGCTGATTGCAACGTAAACAAACAAAAACAGTAATGCATTTGTTTAACGCGTTTACCTTGTTTAGTGCACAAAAATTAGTGACTTTTTGTGTCGACTCTCTCACAATAACTTGTCGGTTCACCTAAAATACAGCCGACAGTGTTTTGGGACATCAAGTGGAGATAATTTTCACAATTTGAGAGTCGCGATGAGTATCAAAACATCGCAGTGTTTGGGGCTCGAAACGTGAGGGGCTCAACGTAATCGGTATACGTTCAAATGGCTGGTGTTCACATACCGGTGTCAGATGGCTGTATCTCGGTAATCAACTGACAGATTATAACGAAATTTGGCACATAGAAACATTACACACTAAACTATATTTGCCCATTCAATAGAATGTTATACACAAAAGAAAGTGTTCACAAGCTTTTTTGAAAGCTGTTGTGGAGTGATTTGATGGTTCATCTCGAAAATCAAATTTGACACTTTCGATTCCGGAGATATAATTGTAAAAGTGACGTAATGTTCTTAAGCATATTTGAAAGCTGCACGGAAAGAAATCCGTTACTGCTGTCATGATTAGAAAATCATGAAATCAATCATTTTAACTTCTCATGACACCATAAGCAAAAAGTCTTCTCCCATGAAAATTAATCATGGTCCGAAAGTGTGTTACTTGAGGAATGTATTTCTTTAAAAGCTCGTAACTCCAATTTTCTATCCGGATATCACTTTGAACCCTCTGCCTCAAGTGATCTGATGAATTGTTTAATAGATTAATGGTAAGACAAAAAGCAACCATTGAAAAGCATGAACTACTGGCTGACAGAGAATTGACAACATAAAGATAATGAACCGAAAATTGACATCATAAGTTTTACATTTGGTATGAATATATCTGAATGTATTCTTACATATTCGAAGTGACTGTTGTTGTTAAAATTATATTCCGAGAGATAACGTAAACCGAAAAATAATTTAAACTGTAAATTAGGAGCATCATCTAATGAAAATTAGATTTTTTTTCAACCAGTTTGATTAATTTGTTTCATAGATATAAGAACACAAGCTGTATTGATTCACCTAAATATTTCAAATAAAACGATTTTGCAAACGATGTTTTGAAAACAAAAAAGGAAAAATCGGTCCGCGGTATTTGCAAGAATTCAACATAAAGTATCTTTTTAAGAGGTTTGATTCACCCGTGTATTTTCATGCAGTTCGTTTATGTTTTCCAAATTCTGAAAAAAAAATCAAATCTGGAGCAATGAACGCAAGTAAACACGTTATTTTAGGTGTCGTAGTTGTTCAAAAACATATTTAAATTGTTGATGCTTCAGATTAAAAAAAATTCGTTTTTTTTTACTTTTTACCTATTTTTATATATATAAAAAATAGGTATAGAATTCGCTCAAACTTTCGAAAATTTTTCCGAGGCCCGGAGGGCCGAATGACATATACCAATCGATTCAGCTCGACGAACTGAGCAAATGTCTGTGTGTGTGTGTGTGTATGTGTGTGTGTCCGTATGTGTGTTGTCAACTAAGAGGTCGAGATCTCAGAGATGGCTGGACCGATTTTCATCAAACTAGTCGCAAATGAAAGGTCTCCCCGTCACCCAAAACGCTATTGAATGGTTTTGAGATCGGATGTTTACTTTTTGAGTTATACAAAGTTTTATGTCAAAATTTTCAGTTTTTTGACAGTATCTGTCACAATTGACCTTGAAAACAGAATATGTTTTCAGACTTAGATTCCGCACGGTAATACCTATCCAACAAGCCATAGATTGTTAAAATCCGTCCATTTTTAACGGAGATATCGAAATTTTTCTGTAAGCGACTTTTCCCCCTATTCCAGCAGTAGGAGTTTTGAGCGCTGTATGACAAAGAAATGCTTGGGAGCAACGGAAAACACGATTTTTTATACTGTTACATACAATTGTTTCTAAGAACCAAAAGGATTGTGTACAGCATTCTTTTTCATGACATTTAGCCTCGGACCGATTTTGGCACGGCTCGTTTTTGGCAACATAATCGTTCGAATATGACATATATAAACCAGATGATGGCAGATTTTTTTTTAATTATTTTGTTTTAAACTACTTACAGCAATAAATGCTGGAACAACATAACATCCATATACCATTCCAATCAGTTCGTCGAGATCAGCAAATGCGTGTGTGACAAATAACTTCAATTAATTTTCTCGGAAAATTTCTTTTCTACAAATTCAGATTCATACGAAAAGTCGTATGCTCCCAAACAAAGTTCCTGCATTATGTTTGGTTCCGACCTCTGGTTTCGGAACTACAGGATGATATGTGAAACGAAATCAAAATTGTGTAACTCATTTTTCTTGAAGATGGCTGAACCGATCTAAGATGCAAATGAAATCTAAGAATCATCTAAGATTCAAATGAAAAGTTTCAAAGTTCTATAAAACATCTTGCTTTTCAGTCAGATCCAACTTCCGGTTTCGGGGATTGTATAAAAATGTCTATTCCACATAATTTAATCAGGTTTATTGGGTTAGCAGATTTGGATAGTCGATAAAAAAATTAACTTTTTTCAGTTTTAGTGGTATTCAGTTGTCGATCAGAAGGCACCTAAAAATTTAATTCGTGCTATGATCTCTCAAAGATGTCTTAACTGATTTTCAAATGTTTTGAAACAAATGTAAAGTGTACAGCTACTCAGGTGAATTTATCTGACTTCGGCCATACCGCTTTTAGAATTCCGGTTCCAGTATAAAATCGTTTCTCAAAGCTCAATCGTTTTCTCAAAAAAAGCCTAATCAAATTTCAGAAACAAAAATTTTAATTGAAACAAACTTATATACAAAAATTAATTATTTTATCCAATTATGACTTCCGGTTCTCGAATTACATGATGATGAATTTTTAAAATTCAAACCGATATAGAAGATGACAATCCCGAAAAGCTTCAAAGTTGAACTCAAAACTGTTGTAATTTATTCGTCATATGGCCATACGAATCGGTTTGGGTTATGCTGGTTCCTGAATACCGGCTCTGGAAGAACCTTAAATTACCGTAAACTCTAGAGTGGAACTTACATATCATGGCATGTTTAATCGATTATCACACTTCTAGATTCAAATTCGATCCGATTTGCAGTTTCGACATTACAGAGTAATGAGTGATTAAAATCTCAAATTGTCGCTTAAAACGAGGGTCATTAAAATAATGTCATGAAAACTTAAACACCGAAGAATATTCATGCAAAAAACACATGCGGATTGATAAAAATAGGTATCATCTCACTGCTAGGTGGATTAAACACGTTTTTGCTATTCAAATGTATACATTATTTGAGACATAAACAATACGCCACACAATTTCACACCATTCCATTTAATTCATATTTAATATCTTCATATTTTAAAACATAACACCTGAATTTATGTTGCAAAGATTACCATCGTAGCAGAAACACGCCTGAAGTTATACCCAACAACTCAAATGCGTTACGCTAAATTTCAACGAGATCAGTCCAAATGGATCATGATCCGAGAACTGGTGTATCATGGTGTATTATCAGAACATGAAAATATACTATTTTCCCCAAATCATGACTCTTTTTGCTCATTTCTTGAATCAGAATTTTGCCCGTGTGATGTTGAGTGATCTGATGGTTCATCTCGAAAATAATTGTCAAGTGTATTGTAAAAGTGACATAATCGACACTTTATGTCTATCCGTCATAATAATAAGCGAATAAGCGACGTAAGTGTGAAGGTACACTTTGTAAATTACTTGAATTACTCAATCAGGAAATTATCGGATCTATCTTAAACTGTTCCAAAAATTAGCTCAATAAAGAAAATGTCATTGTATGACAAGATAATGGCATTAAGGTGAATTAACAATCGGTGTTTCACTTTCGAAGCCCATCATTTTATATTTGTAATAATTTGAATTCACTGTGGCTCCATACAGTTTATACAGAAAAGTTCACCAAGCTCAAACCGGGAGTGAGCTTCGGTTAATTCTGGAAAAAAACAGTTCAAAATTCAATCCGTTTTGTCTTATGAGCCAGTGGTGTCCTGTCCCAACTTTTAGAATCAGCTCAACCACCAATTTAGCCCAATTAAGTTCCGGTTTCTCACGTTTCGCTTTCGGTTCGTCAATGCCTGAAGCAATTAAAATTGAACTGCCATGTCCACCTAGCAGTTCAATTTCTACCGCTAAGTTTACAGAAGTTTAAGCTCCGCATCGTAATGTATCACCCCTGTACTGTGCTTATTTGTATTTCGGTACATTAAAACTATCAAACTTAGATGGTGTGTTAGTCGCGTCAAACTAAAGTACTATCAATTTTACGCTTCCAATTACTGTAGAGTTCAATGCAAAGCTTGTGATTTTCACACTGACGAGACACTTCATACAATTTTACACTACCAAGTGCTTCACAACAATACGATACACCCACTGGCACCAAACATAATTTCAATAATTACTGTATCCCTACAGTAGCAAATTTAAATCTGCTCTCACGGCGCTTAGCGCTCATTCAAACGGTATCATCATTATCTGGTCATTCTGTGTGGTGATGTCAATGGCTAAAGCATCTGTGCAAACCAAAAATAACCTATCGAGAAGTGGTCCATTAAAATCGATCAATGGAACGAACCCAGATGCACTCTGAAACCAGGCATCTCCTTCATTGTGGAACGTGTCTTTCACGTTTTTCCAGTGACCTTCCTTTCGGCATAATGATTGACGCTTCGCTAGTCGCTCCATTTTTGATAAGGTAGGGGGAAGACAACCGAAGCGTGATAAACGTGAAATCAATAATCAAATTATGGAACCATTAGGGAAATTATGATTTGCAAATTGAAATAAGATTCTGTGATATTAATTTTTAGGACATTGTATTTTAGTACACCGCACAAACGGGTTCCATTTGGATCAATTGTACTGATTTCACTGACTACTGAGAATGAACTCGACCCATATACACATAGAAAAAGTGTCAGTCCGAGCACAAAAAATTTTAGCATTACTAAAATTGACATACCAGTTTATAAACTACAATACTACACACTTCGAAAAAAAAACCCTGTGATTTTACATATTATTAGATGCACATGAATGGAGCGTTGCAGTTCACGCAAACTTACGTGGAAGAACATTCAATATTATGTCTTAAATTACATGACATGAAATTCATTGAAAAAAAATGAAAACTGAATGCGACCGCCGCGCGACTTGAACCGAGAATCTTTGGATCACAAAGTACGTCTGTTAATCGATTGAGCAACAGAATCACACACCTGCTTGGCCAGCAAAAGGTGCATTTAAATGAATACAGCCACACCGCTAGTAAAGGGTGATTTTTTAAGAGCTTGAGAACTTTTTTAAACAATAAAACGCATAAAATTTGCAAAATCTCATCGGTTCTTTATTTTAAACGTTAGATTGGTACATGACATTTACTTTTTGAAGATAATTTCATTTAAATGTTGACCGCGGCTGCGTCTTAGGTGGTCCATTCGGAAAATCCGCTTTTTTATCGACAAATTTTGTTCAGCGATGAGGCTCATTTCTGGTTGAATGGCTACGTAAATAAGCAAAATTGCCGCATTTGGAGTGAAGAGTAACCAGAAGCCGTTCAAGAACTGCCCATGCATCCCGAAAAATGCACTGTTTGGTGTGGTTTGTACGCTGGTGGAATCATTGGACCGTATTTTTTCAAAGATGCTGTTGGACGCAACGTTACAGTGAATGGCGATCGCTATCGTTCGATGCTAACAAACTTTTTGTTGCCAAAAATGGAAGAACTGAACTTGGTTGACATGTGGTTTCAACAAGATGGCGCTACATGCCACACAGCTCGCGATTCTATGGCCATTTTGAGGGAAAACTTCGGAGAACAATTCATCTCAAGAAATGGACCGGTAAGTTGGCCACCAAGATCATGCGATTTGACGCCTTTAGACTATTTTTTGTGGGGCTACGTCAAGTCTAAAGTCTACAGAAATAAGCCAGTAACTATTCCAGCTTTGGAAGACAACATTTCCGAAGAAATTCGGGCTATTCCGGCCGAAATGCTCGAAAAAGTTGCCCAAAATTGGACTTTCCGAATGGACCACCTAAGACGCAGCCGCGGTCAACATTTAAATGAAATTATCTTCAAAAAGTAAATGTCATGTACCAATCTAACGTTTAAAATAAAGAACCGATGAGATTTTGCAAATTTTATGCGTTTTATTGTTTAAAAAAGTTCTCAAGCTCTTAAAAAATCACCCTTTAGAATGCAAATTACAGTCGAAACCAGTAAAATTCTAGCTAATCTAACATTAAGTCGTTGAAATTTTTCGTCATTTGACAAACTAGGTCTTTATGAAATACATCGTATGAGGGATTAAGTCAACTGTAAAATTCGATTTTTTGTGTATGTACCATTTACCTGTCAAGTAGATGTTTGCTTCTATGGCTCAGTCTATAAATAGGCGTACTTTACGATCCAATGATTCTCGGTTCAAGTCGCGTTGATGGTTATCAGTATTATTTTATTTTATTTCATTGAATTTCATTTCATGGAATTATAGTCACTATATTAAAAGATAAAATAAGATAAGATGTAAAATCACAGGGTTTTTTTCGAAATATGGCCATTGAATGCCATTAATATTACATACGTCAATATACGAAGTATAACCAAAGATAAAGTCAATATAGAGTGGTCTGAGATTTCCCGTGTATCATTTAAATAGAACCCCTTGATGGGCTCGGTTCACTGTCAGTTTCAGTCCTTTGGAACAAAGCAACAAGCGTCTGATCTCTCTACATGCATCGTACCCATGACCATGTTTGTTAATGTTTGAAAAAATATAAAGTTACAGTGCGAACTATATTGAGCGATTTTGCTGCATACTCAGTGATTATTCTAAGAAAGAATCAGAATAAAATGGCTCATAACGGCACGTTCCCCATATTTTCGGGGATTTGTGCCTAGTTTTCTAATAAGAAAGTTAAAATTACTTAGATTTATTGTTTAGAATTTATTTAGTTTGTTATTGTATCATTCCCCGAAGCATTAGAGTCAATTGAAGCAAGAAATCATAATGTGCTGAAGGTAAATATATTAGCTTCTTTTCTAACTTGTATTGTTTCCATGATATTTTGCCGGGGACCGTTGAAAAACCACGTAGACCAAAATTTGAAGCTTCTGGAGCACTCAACTATAGTCTCATCTCTATGGAAACCCATCCAACAGAACACAAAACACACTGCATCACAAGTCTATCTTCACTTTCTGCTTAGCCATCAGACGCTGATTTGAGATTTTGTTTTTGTCTTTTTTCAGCAACAATACAATGATTCCAGTCTTTTTACATGGGTTTTTCGTTTGTAGTAACAATGTAAAACCAATTCTTTAAAAATATATTAGTTCACGTAGACTCTGAAACAGAATCTATTCAGTTATTTACAATTCATGAGCAGAAAAACAGATTGAAGATCAAATGAACTCACAGAAAAGATGACTTTATAAACCGTTATTTAATCAACCTTATTCAGATTCTTGTTTCACTAAATAGTACCTACAACATACTACTTTGATCAAAAAGTTCAAAAACGGTTTCAATGGTGCGACGACATTGTTCATGTTAGAAGAGTGTTTCGGCAACGACACTATGAAGAAAAAAATCATTTATCAGTGAAACGAACGTTTCAGAAGTGGCCGTGAGTCTGTGAATGATGATGAGAGAAGCGATTGGTCATCGACATCGAAAACCGACGAAAACATCAACAAATCAAAGAATGAATGACCGTAGACCGCAAATTGACTATTAGATAGATGTCAGAGGAGTTGGACATTGCTTTTGGATCCATTCAAGACATTTTGGTGATTTGGGCCTCAAACGTGTCACTGCAAAACTGGTGCCGAAAGACCTGAATTTCAGCAAAAAAGGGACCGCGTTGACGTCGCAAAAGACATGATTCTCAAGGCCAAATTTGACCCAACATTCATCAAATGGATTATTACTAGAGACGAGACGTGAATTTACGACGCGTACACCGAATGAGCCGCGACCGAAAAAAAACCACGTCGTTTTCAGTCGAAAAAGAAGACGATGCTCACAGTTTTCATTGGTGTTGTGTATCATGGATACCTTCCACAAGGCCAGACCGTCAACAAGGAGTATTATTTGGGTGTTATAATACGTTTGCATGTTTGTGGATCTTGCACCGTCACACAATGCCATCGTTATCCGTAAATATTTGGCTAAAAGCAAAACGAATACCATTTAGCAACCACCGAATTCACCTGATTTGACCCCCTGCGACTTTTTCTTATTCGGTCGACTCAATCAACTGCTGCGTGGAACGCGTTTCAGCACCTGAGATGAGATTATGGAAAATCGCAGATGGCTCTGATGGTCATACCGAAAACTGAATATAAAAGGCGGGTGGGTAATGTCAGAGATATAACTGGATGTCGTGAATACGAAAACAACTGACATGTTCCTTAACACTTCCGAATATCAATTACTTGATCAATTGTATGAATTATACAAGCATTCCACTTTTCCACATTTTTCGCAAAAACAAAGAAGGCTTCACTTGATCTCGATTACTGTGAATTTAACACAGCGAAAAGTGCACAAACTGAGGATATTTCCCTTCGATTTGCGAACAACTAATCCTAATAGTTCCTTCGAAAACTTTTAGAGCCATTAGAACGGCTGATTTTGTGTAATGCTCTCCACCGTAGTTTTTTCACCAATGCAAACAAATGACTGGCAGCTGTGACGTAATCGCTCTTGTCGGAGGCGAAACTAGCTTTGCAAACGACGCAAAATACATCTGCTCGCAGTGGCGATAGAATTCAAAGTGATCCAATTTTTGTTGAGAGGCTTGTTTTTACCTGTTTTCGTTTGTAGCTTATTCACTAATGGGCGGTCCTAACGGCTATAAAAATAGCAACAAATAGAATTTTATTCTCGATAATTCATTTCGGATTTGCATTTCATTGGAAGAAACTATCCGGATGCTGTACGGGATTCATTCCTGCCTTTCAGAAGGACCAAATTGTGGAACTCACTACGATATTTAACACTGTTCAGAACATTTTCTCGAACGATTTGTTGTACAGCAGCAGATATTTTGTTCTCTTCCTCAGAACGCGTTCTGATTGGCTGGTGTTGACATGGGTAAAATGAGACAGGTTTTTCCAATAGTGTACTATTGAAATACTTCAATGCTTTTTCTTTACACGCTTAAGTTGAAAAATTTCGATTCTATTGGTAGTTAGATTATATAAATCCTTTCACAGATCACTGAGCTATGAGCTTTAAAAATAAGAGAAAGGCAAACGCGCCTTATGAATTATCCTCTTTGATACTCGTTTATACCAAATATTTCAAAAAAGTTTAAATTTGAATTATTTGAGATTATGTCACACAACTGAATATTTTATCATAAAATTGTGATCATATTTCCGATGGCATGTAGCGAAAATTATGTTGATTCGTTAGATACAACAAAAGATATTCACGATCAAAATCTTATCACTCTCTCAGAGGGTGAATTTTGAAAAGGCATCCCATAGTAAAGTAAGTCGTATTCACGACAAAAGAAATTAAACACAGATTTACCCTTCTGCGAAATGAAAATTTCGCTAAAGAAGTTGAACAAATGAAACCTTATTCCAAACCGTTCTGGAAACTTTCTAAGGTTCTTAAGAAACCTCAGAAACCAATTCGTGCTCTCAAGGAAGGAAATCAAATACTTCTTACAAATGGCGAAAAAGCTCAAACACTTGCTCAGCAGTTCGAGAGTGTCAACAATTTTAATTTGAACGTTGTGAGTCCTATTGAAAATGAAGTCTCACTGAAATATGATCATATTTCAACTCAAGTGTTATCACAAGATGACATTATTGAGACGAATTATGATGAAATTGAAACAATTATTAGGAAACTTAAAAACATGAAGGCTCCTGGTAATGATGGAATCTTTAATATTCTTATTAAAATTCTTCCCGATGTTGCCTTGAGACTCCTGGTTAAAATTTTCAACATATACCAGAGCAGTTTGGATTTCGTCATGAACATTCAACTACTCATCAACTTGTCAGAGTAACGAACATGATAAAAGTAAATAAATCTTCTGGGTTATCCACTGGAGTTGCTCTTCTAGACATAGAAAAAGCACTCGACAGTGTTTGGCACAAAGGTTTAATAGCAAAAATGTCTGATTTCCAGTTTCCTATTTATTTGATCAAAATGATTCAAAATTATTTAACTGATCGTACTCGGCTTTCTCGGCGAATAACGACTTGGCGGTGGTGATGGACAATGAGACCTCTCTCACCCTGGATGGCAACGACTGGCTGGATGTGAGCTCCGAGGTGAAGTTCACTTCACACACCCCAACTCCTTATCCGAAAAAAGCCCATTTTCTAATGCAAACGTTATTTTACTCAATTCTAAGGTCCGCGCCCCAATTTCATTTTTTGATAAAAGTGAGCTCAACATTAATGATTCGCATACGCCATCAGAGTACGTATGTTGACTCTTAAATGCAAACATTAAAGTATTGGTAATAAATTCTGTTAGCTTAATTTGAAGAATTTTTGGTGTTCAGAAGCATTGTATGACTTGTGCTGCGATCGTATTGACAATAATAGTCCTTTCAGGTTGGGACTCGAACACGCTGGTTTAAAAAACAAGCCAGCAAACAAGCTTGTTTGCGACTTCCTTCCCTTCATGAAAATCACACACACATAAGAATTAAAGTAAAGTTCAGTATTACACTCCTTTTATGCACTTTCTGTTCCAACAGACTTCGCAGCCGATTCTTAACGTACAGAACCATTGCATGACTAATGCTACGATCCGTAACATCTAAAATGCTTTCACGTTGGGGCTCGAACATACGACAACTACCTTGAAAGAACAACGCTCTATGTATTGAGTCGTAGGTCCGGGAAATAGGACCACATTAAACATATTTTTATTTATATTACTCGAATATGTGCCGAAAAACCAGGTTCCTACCACCATCAAATCCATCAAGTTACCTCGAATAAAATGCCTTTACTCAAAAGCCAATATCATGTTTCGTGCAATATAAACCAATTTGATTTCATTTCCGGTACTAAATGATAATGTTATAGTTGAATATTTTATATGGAACCTTGAAAAGATTAGTTGAGTATTGACTCTTGTCCGTCAGTCATTTTAATGTTATGTCAATAACGGCAACGCAAAGATTTCCATTCAATGAAAGGATGGTATTTTCAATAGAAAGTACTACTCGTCTGCTGCGCTTCTATCAATGGTGCTGGTTTAGATTTGCCAATTATGAAGTCGTTCAGGCTACCAATTCAAATGTTCTGTCAAGCGATAAAAGCCCATCCTTTAAGGCATGAGAATTGCGGTCTGACTTGTCATGGCACTGCAGTCGCCCAGTAGAGAGTTAGTTTCCTTCATGCCACTAAATTTCACAGCTAAGTGGCTGCGGTTTGGCAGCAACGACCGAGATGGAAGCCTATTACCACATACTCTCATCCTTTTCATAAATCCAACGGCAGCACCGAAGTGTATTATCAGCACACTGGAGTGTCTATCAAATTAGCCGGTGAATACACATATAGTTTAGCTTGTGTCTAGACATTGTTTTACGTCCATTCTACTTAAGCCTATATCCGAAACGAGTACATGACGTGCGCATGAACATGGTCCTCCTATTAGATAACGATAACTTGAATTATAATACCGACGTTATTATGAATTGGATAGCGCTTCAACCAGGCACAACAACAAACAATTAGGTGAAATGAGTAACAAATTTACTAAATAGAGACAAATATCGACTAAAGAGTTTTAAAAACATAGCACAGTGAATATAACAGCACTAAAATTATCACTGAATTTTCCCCAGTGGTTTTTGTGCTGGTAAATAAATGAGTGCGGAAAAATAAACTATCACTGCAGCATCATAGATTTTCCTATGTCATTGAACGGCTTACCTTTTTGCTATACACACGTAGCAACACGCGACACGTTGCATTTATAACGGGCTCTATGTGTCAGAGGGCAGGATATTGAAGGAATTGCCAAGAATTATGGCGTGGTTTTATTTATAGATGAATTATATTTTCTATTATTTGCATTCCACATTGAACGACTACTGATGATAGCAGGAAACGCTATCGCAGTTTATTGGTTATTTCAAACCCTGTGAGTGGAACAAAGTGTACAAAAAACGATAACTGTTTTTTTTTCACATGAAGAAACATATTCATGTGAAGAGCTCATTTATACGAAAAGGGAGCGTAATGCCAGAAACATAACTGGATGACGTGAATACGAATAAAACTGATATGCCTTTTACACACATCCGAATATCGATAATCGCACGTACTAGTTGACTGTGTAAATTTTACCAACTTTCAATGCAGGCGGAACACACGAGGTGTTCAAATTCTTTCATTAAAGTCCACCAAAAATCGTTTTTGGTCATGTGGGATTTCCAAATCTATGTTAGGAATTAATATGTAATTGGTTACAATAACTTACTTGTCAAACCTGTCTCGAACATACAAATTGTGCAGCGATTTGATAGAATGTCCACAAACCGATTTTATAAATTCTAAAATATGAATAATTAATAACCACTCGCTAAGCACAGACAAAAAGTATCTATAATTCCTTCAAAAATTCTTGAAAAATGACGGAAGCCCACTGTATTCAATCACCGAAAATATTCCGTATTTCTATGTGTCGGTTCTGCTCGATACGCTTTGTGCGATGATTCGTTCAATTCAGGCATTATTTTGACACTGAATTTTACCATAATGCTCGTTTATACCAAACATTTTAGAAAACTTTAATTTTGAGTTATTTGTGATTATCTCATATTACTGAAAATTTAATCATAAATTGTTGACCATATTTTCGATGATATTACTTTTCTGCGTTAATTACAAAAAAAATCTTTCGATTGAGTTCTACCCATTATTGTATAGGGCAAATTTTGAAAAGGCGCCCCATAGTAAAGTAGGTCGTATTTACGACAAAAACTGTTCGTAGTGCCCTGGTGTATGACGCGGATCAAAAGTATTTGAATATTTCTCAAAAGCCCACCCTATATTGTAGTTTTGACTTTAAGATCAACTCGAGAGAATTTATGTATGTTTATTTTTGGCATTAAAAATGACTTACTCTTCACTATACGGGGCTGGGTGTCAATTAAAAGTTTCAAAAATAGCCGCGTAAGGGGCTAGTATTCAAAGTAATCAATTTGAGATTGCAAACAAATTTACCACCAAAACTGCCATGGGAAGATCTCGGCGAACGAATAGCAGGTCGAGTCTTAAATTTAATTACAGTCACATTAGTGTACCAGGTACGTAAGTTTAATTTGTCGTTTTGATGTCAACAGATGGCGCAAAAAATTCATCTAAGTATGTTTCGAACCTGAAGTGCTATTTCGTTGGTTAGACCCCACTTTTCAAAACGTCATATTTGTTGACTTCTTGTTGATACCTATGTCGATCTTTCTCGAACCGAACCACAAATTCAACCTCTGTTTTAGTACATGTACATTAGAGATGGTCGGGTTTCGGTTATTTGTACCCTTGACCCGATTCGAACCCGAAGCCGACGGGTTTTGGTCGGGTTCGGGTTCAGAAAAAGATATGTTTGTTGGGTTCGGGTGCCCATTTTTCCATTCTCAACGGGTATATTCCGGGTTCGGGTTTTTTACATTTGTTCAATATGGCAAATCAAATTTCACATCAGTTTGTATACGAAACCACCCGCTATCCCATTACAACCAGAATATTAGTGGATTTTCTGAATTCGATTGGTTAAAATTTGGTACAACTAATCGATTTTGTTTTAACTAAACTGTCATTTTTGTTTTTCGATTAGCAGAAACGATGGTAACTACTAATTTAACTGTTGAAAAAAAAATGCTGTCAATTAGTGAGGACACATACCTTTCAATTTCAACAAATATTTTAGTTTAAATAACTGGTGTTGTTATTGAAACAAAATTCTGTTAGTTGAAAAATAAATCGGTTTTATTTGGTTTAGACATTGGAATTAGTTGAATCAACTCGAACAATGTTATTGATTTGCGAAAAGAATCAATATATACTTACTGATCTACACGGAGAACCCTTCGATCATAAAATTGCGATATCGCAGTTTTTGATTTTTGCGATAGTTGATTTAACTAATTTCTTTTTGATACAACCAATATGGTTTTTGATTTGCATATATTTAAGTAGTTGAAAAATATGTTGTTTTGAATGCTGTCAAATGCCGGAGATAGTTGAAAGCAAAACAATAATCGCAATGCAAAATCAACAACTTTTTTAGTTGAAATCTGTTCGCGTCGCTTCAAAATGTCAATGAAAACAACATCGATGATTGAAGCGTTTGGTGAAATTGTGTCCATTCGATTTGAGAAATTTACGATTCCATAACAAGTGTTTATCTAACAGCGGTGTTGTGATAAAGTTAACCTTGTTTAAGATGAAAAAGATTTGGTGACAAATTAGAAAATGTTAATGAATGATCATCTCGTATCTCTTTCAGGTATGCGCAAAAATTTTATGCTTCAAATTCGATCATTGACTGTTTTACTTCCAGCAGACTGTTTTACTTCCAGCTGTTCGATACCGATGATGATGTTCATGCATTAGCAATAAAACGCTTTTTGACATGAATTTAATTTATAAAAGTAACAGGAGCGAAGGGTTTCAAACACACAGAACACGCTGCGATTGAATGGCGCGTTTGAATTTCCGTCGCAAAATTCCAATTCTCAGCGGTTGATGCACCCAAGCTCATATGAATTGACTAAAATTATCAGTGCATAACTTTAGTTCAACCGTTTGAAGGCATCATCTTTCAATACTCATTTTAGGTAAATTTAATAATTTCGCTAATTTACTCGCCCCTCCGATCAGTTCAGATCAGATCAGTTCTGATTTCGTAATGATAATTTATTCCTTGGTTAAGATCACTTGAAATCAGCAGTGATCGGTGGTTCACCCAGCCCTAATGATATTACATGTCAATATAAAATACTATTTATATTTAAACAACGATATTTATTTCATGAATCTCAACATACCGAACTTATTTCAAATAGATCATGACGTGTATCAGTAAGTATATTTTGATTATTTTCGCAAATCAATAACATTGTTCGAGTTGATTCAACTATTTGCAATGTCTAAAACAAATAAAACCGATTTATTTTTCAACTAACAGAATTTTGTTTCAATAACAACACCAGTTATTTCAACTAAAATATTTGTTGAAATTGAAAGGTATGTGTCCTCACTAATTGACAGCATTTTTTTTTCAAACAGTTAAATTAGTGGTTTCAACCATCGTTTCTGCTAATCGAAAAACAAAAATGACAGTTTAGTTAAAACAATAATCGATTAGTTGTACCAAATTTTAACCAATCGAATTCAGAAAATCAACTAATATTCTGGTTGAAATGGGATCGCGGGTGGTTCCGTGTATTTGAAAAAAAGTTCGGTATGTTGAGATACATGAAATAAATATCGTTGTTAAAATATTAACAGTATTTTAACGGGTGGCAATTAAAATTTTGGAATTTTTACGAGGCCTGTATGCTCAACAACAAACGAGCTCAGAAAGAACTAAGAGTGTGTATGTGTTAGCTCTCTTTCTCCTCTTTCTGCTAGTATTTTCTGTTTTGTTCATGCTTGCTCAGTTTTGCTCAAAATGCCGTCGACACAAGAAGTATTTCACGAGCGCATTGTACAGTTCTACGAACTGCACAGAAATCTCGGCAAATAGTATACGGTACAACATTTCAATAGCAAAAATGTTGCGGCTTCGACAGTTTACAATATCCTAAGATGCCCACAAGGATGGCTTTTATCGTATCAAATAATGCTCACTCGCAACTCTTCCACGATGAAATCGGTGCCATCAAAGAGAATCGGAAATCATCGCAACAACAAAAAAAACCGGCATGGTACATTTAACATAGAATAGACACTAGTGCGAGAGCGAATTTCTCTCGGTGAACCGTCTGAGAATCAACGGCTATCACGCTGCTGTGGGGATTCTCTCTGAAGCAACAAACGGTCGCTTATTCTCGTTTTGCGATCCGATTCTGTATGGGCAGTGGATAATTGCGATAGAATCATTTTACTATTGCCGCTTATTCTAACTATGTGCTTATAACCTTTGTATAATTTGTGTCTATGAAAATGTATGTGAATGCTCCACACAAGGGTTTTTAAATATTGCAACCTAGTATGAGAATCATCAAGTCGAATCATCGATTCGATTTTCTGCGATAATTGTCAACTTGCGATTCTCTCTTGGTAAATTCCACACAGTGGCGATCATTACCAGACTGAAATTTTTTTTAAAGGCCATGAAATACTCAGAGTATGAAGTGGAGCGAAGAAATGTAGAAAAATTCTCTCGAGGTTCATGCATTGAGAGACTCGAATTCTTGTAGCATCTTCTACCGGATTGAAAATGTTGTATACAATATAGATAAAAATCGAGCAGCTTCTGTCAAATTTTCAGCAATCACCAACACTGGATGCCCAACAACTCGTAAGGAAGGTAGTGGAAGACCAGCCAAAATTATGGACGCAAAAGGACTTCGTTCTCTTTCTCGTGCCTTCAACAACAAGAATTCACTGAGTCAAAGGGATGCCGCAAAAAAGTCCAACTGTTCTCACCAGTACATCTGCAAAACATTGAAAAGACTCGGAATAAAGTACCGAAAGAAGACACGAGCCCCGGGATATACTGACGCACAGATTTCAACGCTGAATTCCCAATGCCGCTGGTTGATTAAAAATTTTTCCGGAAAATGTTTTGTTTTGGACAACGAAAGTTACTTCCCTCTTTCGAAGACGCAGATTCCCGCAAACGATCGATACTATTCAACGGATAGTTCTACTATACATCCGAACATAAAATATTAGTTTAAACATAAGTTTGAACAGAAAGTGATGCTGTACATTGTCATTTCCGAGAAAGGCATTTCTAGGCCATGGTTCAAGCCATCTGGGTGGGCAATCAATCAAGATGTGTACCAGAACGAATGTTTGTAGAAAGTTTTTTCAAAAACATCATGCTGATGGACAATACGTGTTTTGGCCGGATAAAACGTCATCGCATTGCGCCAAAAAACACAATCGTTCCTGAATACCATACCTGAATTCGATCCCATTTGTACCCAAAAACCACAACCCGATAAATCTACCTCAGTGTCGCCTAATCGAAAATTTCTTCGGGGTTTTGAGCTCCTTGGTGTACAAAAATAACTGGAGAGCCACGAATTGCTAACAGTTGATTGGTAGAACCTAGAGATGCATTCGCAAAGTTGACATGAAGGCCGTACAACGCTACTGCTCCGACATCAAACGGAAGCTTCGCCGAACATCCGATTACGGACCGTTTTCAAATGTTCACTAATTTTTTTTTCAACAATGAACAATGTATCTTTAATCTCAATAAATCATATCTTTTCCAAGTATGTTTGTCTTTTTTTGACAGCTTGAGAAAGAAATTCCAAAATTTGAGTTGCCACCTGTTATATTGACATATAATATCATTAGTTTTTAACAGGGCTGGTAAAACCACCGATCACTGCCGATTTTAAGTAATCCTAACGAAGGAATAAATTATCATTATGAAATCAGAATTGATTTGATCTCTAAGTGATTTTGATAAAAGATCTTAATTCTAAAAAAAACTTCTGATTCGATCGGAAATGAATGGTGAAGAAAAACGTTTTTAATCAGTAAAAGTGCCCTGAGGGCCGAGTAAATTAGCGAAATTAATCAGCTTTCAATACTCACTTTAGGTAAAGTGAGTATTGAAAGCTGATGCCTTAAAACGGTTGAACTAAAGTTTAATAATTTTAGTCAATTTATATGAGCTTGGGTGCATCAACCGCTGAGAATTGGAATTTTGCTACGGCAATTCAAACGCGCCATTCAATCGCAGCGCGTTCTATGTGTTTGAAACCCTTCGCTCCTGTTACTTTTATAAATTAAATTCATGTCAAAAAGCGTTTTATTGCTAATGCATGAACATCATCATCGGTATCAAACAGCTGGAAGTAAAACAGTCTTTTGTCGCTCTACTCACTATATGTGGCGTGAAATATTTTTTTAACTATACCAATGTGATTACGATCTGAAAGATCGCTTTTGGGAGCTTTCATCACGACTGCTAATAAAATGTGAGGTACTGAATCCCCTGGTTATTAATAACTTCGAAAGGCTAATCGAGCTTCAATCTCAAGCAAGATTCATGACAGTATATTTTAACCATATGTCCCAGGAAATAAACCCTTCAAGATATATTTCTATCCGTGTCAGCCTCCTAAATATCCCTGACTCAACTTTATTTTTCGACATATCCATGCAACGCGAAGTGCGTGGAATCCCAGATCACCTACGCTCGATGAAATCCCAATTTTCCACTAAGTTCAGTCATATTGACTCTGAGAAAATGTTCTACACGGACGGATCACGAATTGCAGAGGCGACAGGGTTTGGTATGCTCAACAATAATGTTTCGGCCTCATTCAGGCTTCAAGAACCTGCATCTGTTTATATAGCAGAGTTAGCAGCAGTTCAATTTAGCTTGAGTGTAATCGTCACATTATCTCCAAACCATTAGTTCCTCTTCACAGATAGTCTGAGTGCAATTGAAGCCATTCGCTCAAACATATTGAACAATGATTATCAAATCACTATAGTCTGGGTCCCGGCTCATTGCTCCATTCCTGGCAATGAAAGAGCCTATATATTAGCCAAGTGTGGTGCTATTGAGGGTGATATTTATGAGCGACCGATTGCTTTCAACTAATTCTATAGCGCATCTCGCCAAAGAACACTTGCCGGCTGGCAAGCTTCTTGGAATAGAAATGATCTGGGTCGGTAGATGCACTCAATTATTCCAAAAATATCGACAAAGGCATGGTTCAGAGGACTGGATGTGAGTAGAGATTTCATTCGTATGATGTCCAGACTCATGTCCAATCACTACACGTTAGACGCACATCTCCTTCGAATTGGGCTCTCCGAGACTAATCATTGTGCTTGTGGTGAAGGATGCCACGGCGAAGAAAAATTTATGTATATTGCCTATGAAATAAACGTATTTATGGAAAAAAATGTGATTACGATCCAAAGTTAGTATTTTCATGAACGAGAACATATGTTGAAACTACATAAGCCGTTCCGTAACGAAACCGGTATTTTTCCCAACTCTGGTGATAAAGAGTGTTAGAGGAGCATTTTCCAAAAATACTAAAATTGACAATTTTCCATGATTTCAAAAATCTCATTGACACGCGTTACCCTTAGTTATTAATTCCTGTAGGATTACTGTTATCACTAATTTTCACACCCCTCAGCGGAGATCAACGAATTCAGACGTAGATAAATCGGCACCCATGTCTAAACCTGATCATATGTGGTTCTCTTCGACAAAGATCAAAGCTGATCGAATTATCCAATGATTGATCTTTCATGAATCATTAATTATTTTAGCTCAAAATCACTACCGATTTTGTGTGATGAAAGATCAGTACCGATTTTGATCGATGTAATTTGAAGATCACTGATCAATTGATCTTAAAAAGATCAGATCAGTAGTTATCTTTATTGGGAAAAATCACAAGTGATCTTCTTTGGCAGCGATCTCGATTGGACGATTTTTCAATCTTGCCCAGGTTATTAATAAATGTATTCTTAACTGTTGTCAACTATATGTTAATGTGCGCTTATGCCTAATTCTGCGCGTAGAGCTTCTACGCATTGGAATCTTTGTTTTCATTTTTTGGGCCAAAGTACCGTTTTTTTATAAATCATGAAAGAAGCTGGACATTTTTCTTTTAACATTGAATCAATCGCTTGAAGCATAAAATTTTTGCGCATACCTTAAAGATTAAGAGATGACCATTCATTAACATGGATTTAACGAAAATGATTAGGTATAGACGAACGCATATACATTTGATTGATGATATTTGGTTATTAGCAATCTTTTTAATAAATTTAAAGATAAACATTTTCTAATTTGTCACCAAATCTTTTTCATCTTGAACAAGGTTAACTTTATCACAACACCGCTGTTAGATAAACACTTGTTATGGAATCAAAAATTTCTCAAATCGAATGAACACAATTTCACCAAACGCTTCAACCATCGATGTTGTTCTCATTGACATTTTGAAGCGACGCGAACAGATTTCAACTAAAAAAGTTGTTGATTTTGCATTGCGATTATTGTTTTGCTTTCAACTGTCTCCGGCATTTGACAGCATTCAAAACAACATATTTTTCAACTACTTGAATATATGCAAATCAAAAACCATATTGGTTTTTTTTTTTTTCAAATAAAATTTTTATTAGGCTCATTTGCTTTAGCTTAACGTGGCCGATTGTCTTGTTGTTAGGGGGAGAGAAAGGGATGCCGTATTACGGGGCGGCATACTCCCCAGTTAGTAAGGGGACATAGGGAGGGTGGGACCTACACAGTATTGAATTGAAATTTGAATACATCATTGGTTTGTGGCATACATCTTTTAGACACATTTTGCGTTCGATGAATCTTCATGTTTTTCAGCTTGTAGCAATGAAGAGATTATTCTGGATTGGGATGCTTCGTTGGTGTGTTCTGACGTTGATGTGACGTTTTTGGGTAGCTTCCAGCAACTCAGTCAGTTCAAGGCAGGTGCATGCTCCGAAGCATCGTTTACACAGGCCATACTTCCAGCAACGTAAAGAAGAGTGCGGTAGAGCTGTAGACGAGAAAGAGATAGGGAGAGCACTAAATTTGAGCATTGATAGTTTTCAAGAAGTTATAGATGAGAGTCATATAAGGAAGATTTCGAGTTGCCAAGACGTCGCGGACTGGTACGAAGGGTGGTATACCTCGGGCCCGAAGGGAACCTATGAGTTGGGACCTGGCATCACAATACTCGACACATGTCCAAACAACATGTTCGATGTCATGATAACCCTCACCGCAAACGCAGACACCACTCTCAGCGAGCTCCACACGACGGAGATGCGCGCTGAACATATAATGATTAGACATGAGCCTTGACATTACACGAATAAAGTCTCGGCTCACGTCTAACCCCCGGAACCAAGCTTTCGTCGATACCTGTGGGACTATTGAGTGTAACCATCGTCCCAGAGTTCCACTATTCCATGTATTCTGCCAGCTGGCTTGAGTTTTCTGACGACAGCAACTGAAAAATTCATTGAAGCAGATTGGTCTTTCATAGATATCACCTTCTAGTGCGCCCACCTTGGCTAACGAGTCCGCCCTCTCATTGCCCCGTATGGAACAATGTGAGGGGACCCAAACCAAGGTAATCTGGTATGATTTTGCAGATAAAGCTCTCAATTGTTCCCGTATTTTCCCCAGGAAATACGGTGAGTGCTTTCCAGGCTTCACTGAACGGAGAGCCTCAATGGAACTGAGACTGTCCGATACAATGAAGTAGTGATCTGTGGGCAGAGTGTCAATGATCTCAAGGGTATACTGAATGGCAGCTAGTTCTGCGACGTAAACTGAAGCTGGATCACTGAGTTTATAGGAAGCGGTGAAATTTACATTGAATATACCGAAGCCAGTGGACCCGTCTAGATATGATCCGTCAGTGTAAAACATTTTATTACAGTCGACTTCTTTAAATTTATTATTAAAAATTTTTGGGATCTCTTGAGGGCGTACAGGATCCGGGATTCCACGAATTTCCTCTTTCATGGATGTGTCGAAAAACACAGTAGAATTAGAAGTATCCACAAAATGAACACGATTGGGAACAAACGAAGAAGGATTTATATTCTGAGCCATGTAGTCAAAATACAAGGACATAAAACGGGTTTGTGAATTAAGCTCGACGAGCTTTTCAAAGTTTTCTATCACCATCGGATTCAAAATGTCGCATCGGATTAGCAGTCGATATGAGAGATCCCAGAACCTGTTTTTCAACGGTAAGACGCCCGCCAGCACTTCAAGACTCATCGTATGGGTTGATTGCATGCAACCCAAGGCAATACGTAAACAACGATACTGAATTCTTTCCAGTTTAATGAAATGAATATTCGTAGCGGAGCGGAAACAGAAACATCCATATTCCATTACTGACAATATCGTCGTTTTGTACAACCTGATCAGGTCTCCTGGGTGAGAGCCCCACCAAGTTCCGGTTATTGTACGAAGGAAATTGATTATCTGTAGGCATTTTCGTTTCAAATACCTAATGTGACATCCCCAGGTACCTTTGGAATCGAACCAGACCCCGAGATATTTAAATGTGAAAACCTGAGCTATGGTTTCACCCCCTAGTTGAAGCTGTAATTGCGCAGGTTCTCGCTTCCTTGAAAATACAACCAGCTCAGTTTTCTCCGTAGAGAACTCGATACCCATTTGAAAAGCCCATGTCGACAAGTTGTCGAGGGTATCTTGCAATGGTCCTTGGAGATCGGCAGCTTTGGGTCCTATAATAGACACAACACTGTCGTCGGCAAGTTGTCTTAGCGTGCAAGATGTGTTGATACATTCATCAATGTTATTTACGTAAAAGTTGTATAAAAGGGGGCTTAAGCATGAGCCCTGAGGAAGACCCATGTAACTGAATCGCTTTGTCATCAAATCACCATGCTCAAAATGCATGTGTTTCTCGGACAATAGATTATATAAAAAGTTGTTCAAAACTGGTGAAAGACCATGCTGATGCAACTTCTCAGATAGAACGTTAATGGAAACTGAATCGAATGCCCCCTTGATGTCGAGGAAAACTGATGCCATTTGTTCTTTACGAGCAAATGCCATTTGAATTTCTGTTGAGAGCAACGCTAGACAATCGTTCGTTCCTTTGCCCCTGCGGAACCCAAATTGTGTACCTGAAAGCAATCCATTTGTTTCGACCCAATTGTCTAGACGGAAGAGAATCATTTTCTCCAACAATTTCCGGATACAGGAAAGCATAGCAATCGGCCGATACGAATTGTGATCGGAGGCTGGTTTTCCAGGTTTTTGAATAGTAATAACTCTCACTTCTCTCCATTCGTGTGGGACAATATTACCCTCGAGGAACTTGTTGAATAAATTCAGCAAGCGCCTTTTGGCAGAGTCGGGCAGATTTTTCAACAAGTTGAATTTAATTCTGTCTAACCCCGGGGCTCTATTGTTACACGACAAGAGCGCAAGTGAGAACTCTACCATCGAAAACGGTGTTTCGTTTGTATTCAATGTCGCGACGCGGGATATCTTCTGTTCCGGAACAGAATCAGGACATACTTTCTTAGCGAAATCAAATATCCAGCGGTTAGAATATTCCTCGCTTTCGTTCGCGTGATTTCGATTGCGCATGCGACGGGCCGTATTCCAAAGAGTGCTCATTGCTGTTTCTCTCGTTAATCCGTCAACAAACCTTCGCCAGTAACCGCGTTTCTTAGCTTTAATAAGACTTTTCATTTGAAATTCTAACGCCGCGTATTTCCGATAATTATCTGGAGTTCCGTTCTTTCTAAACGAGATGAAGGCTGAAGCTTTTTTCGTTTTTCGTTTTCAGCTCTGAGCACTCTTTGTCCCACCATGGGTTGGGAGAACGCATACTAGTTTGCGCGCTAGGTACTCGTTTCGTCTGAGCTTGAATTGCGGTGTCAAGAATCAAGCCAGCCAAAAATGTATACTCTTCCTCCGGAGGAAGCTCCTGTGATGTTTCTAGTTTCTCAGATATCGAGCTCGCGTAACGTTTCCAATCAATGTTTCGTGTGAAATCGTACGAAACATTGATTGTTTCCGATGGTCTTCCACGGTTGGTGATAGAAACTATGATCGGCAAGTGATCGCTACCGTGAGGATCACAGATTACCTTCCACTTGCAATCTAACTGTAGCGAAGTCGAGCAAAGGGATAAATCCAGCGCACTTGGTTGTGCTGGCGGTCTAGGGTTCCGTGTCATTTCTCCCGTGTTTAGAATTGTCAAATTGAAGTTGTCACACAGATCTTGGATTAACGAAGAACGATTATCATCATATAAGCAGCCCCATCCTGTACCATGCGAGTTAAAGTCCCCTAAAACCAGCCGCGGTGAAGGAAGAAGTTCTATGATGTCTGCAAGCCGACGATGCCCTATCGAGACTCTGGGAGGAATGTAGATAGAAGCTATACATAGATCTTTGCCTTTAATATTAATTTGGCAAGCAACAACTTCAATTCCCGGTGTCGAGGGGAGGTTAATACGATAAAATGAATAGCACTTTTTAATCCCTAAAAGTACCCCTCCATAAGAGTCTTCTCGGTCCAGGCGGATTATGTTAAAATTATGGAAGTCGAGGTTGATGTTAGAAGTAAGCCAAGTTTCACTCAAGGAGAATACATCGCAATTATGAGTATGTATTAAGTGTTTGAAAGAATCAAGTTTTGGGATGATACTTCTGCAATTCCACTGAAGCACAATGATCATATCTTCGATTCTCAGTGGTAAATTATCCATCAAAAGATACGATCGCTGCAAGGAGGGGCCATTGTTCAGTCAACTGTTTTAAAAATGTCCTTACTGTTGGCAGTAGAGCAGTTAGAAAGCTTTTCAGAGGATCAGTAATATTGAAGGCTGTTAATATCCAGTCCACGATATCAGAAAATTTCAATAATCCAGCGTTTGTTGGATTTTCTGGTTGTGCTTTGGGGTCATTCGGGTTTTTTGATGCCCCAGGAAGTGCTGGGTACTCCTTATCATCCCTAAGTTTTTTGAACCCAGGAGGTGTTTGCTTCGGTTTTGAGTCAGCACTTTTTGTTTCCGTTTGGTTCTTTTGTGACGAAGAGGACAGTCTGAGGCCTTTACGAGGAAGCTTGGGAGAAGCCAGATTTTGTCTTTTCCTGCTTCCTTCAACCTGTGTGTAGGAAGGTCCTTCGCCTGGGTCGTCAGAGGTATCATCTTCAACTGGCAAGATTGCAAACGGGTTCTCAGGGGTCGATGGAGTGGTTCTTTTTAAGATTTCCGCATAAGAACGTTTGGAACGTTCTTTCACGGATCGCTTCAATTTCTCCGCACGCTGTATGTACGTAGGGCACACCGAAAGATCATGAGGATTCTCCCCGCAGTAGCAACACTTTTCCACTGCTCTTCTGCAGAGATCGTCCTCATGGGCCTCTCCGCATTTGCCGCATCGCAGTTTGTTGCAACAATAGGTTGCCGTATGACCTAACTGTTTGCAGCTTGTACAATGCATTACCCGCGGTACATACAGCCGAACAGGTAGACGAACTCCACTCACTACCAAGTAATTTGGAAGTGCAGATCCGGCAAAAGTCACGCGAAATGAGTCCGATTGGTAAAATTTACCATCTATCGATTTGGAGTGCAATTGCTTGCACTCCAAAATTTTCACTGGATGAAGGTCGGGGTTTTTGAAACGGCCTACCCCGTCCTTCATCAGATCTTCGATTGTCAGACTTTCGTCACGGACCACACCGTCGATCTCCACCACATGAGACGGGACGTACACGCGGTACTCCTTCGTGAACAACTCGCTGGTAGCAATCGCGTTTGCTTGCTTCAGGTCGGACACAACAACGCGTAACTTGTTTGGCGAAACCTTATCTATTGTTTTTATTGCCGAGTAATGTTTTTCCAGGTCCCGAGCAATATTTAAAACTCTGAGAGACTTTAATTTGGGCCGGAAGTATACCACCCACGGACCCCCCGAGCCATCGTCTTGGTAAACTTTTTGGCGGGCAGGCAATATCTTAGAGGGAGATGGAGGCATCGGAGAGGGAGATGGCATCGGAGAGGGAGATGGTATCGGAGGGGGAGATGGTATAGGAGGGGTAGATGGCATCTCGGAAGCAAACTCAGCCTCTAAATGTTCTTCGTTCATTCGTTCAGCTTCGCCCTCCTCCGAGACACCCCCACTGTCATCAATATTCATATTTAAAGTGCGGGAGTAAAGAAGTCTCCCGCACTTGAAATGAGAAAGAAAGAAATAAAATGAAAAGAAAATATATGAATAGTAAAAGTTGAAAGAAAAAGTTTGAGAAAATACTTAACAGTATGTCACGGTAAGCTGTTAGGTGAGTTGCTCCTTCACTCCTTCGTTGTGCTTCAGCGTGACCTTGACTCAGGATTTGGCTGCTGCGATGCGGGTAGCAAACAATAGAAATAACTGCTGCCCGAGGATAGCACAATAGCGTCTACTGTTGATACCGATACAAAACCGGTGCACAGACAGAACTCACTTGCGGGGATGCTACTTTTTATCACTTTTATTTAATGCCTATACTACAGCCTCTGCTGTGATAGGCACCTTCGTCTTACCGATGTCGATTGTTAAAAAAACGCGTGTGCTCACTTCGAACATTCGGTTACGAATGGACCATATTGGTTGAATAAAAAAGAAATTAGTTGAATCATCAAAAACTGCAATATTGCAATTTTATGATCGAAGGGTTTTCAATGGGCGTCCAGCCGATCCTTTCCATCCTTTACTACGCTTGATTTATTTTCAGATTCATTTTTCATTTTCTGTATAAGTTTTAGATTAACTTGAAGTTGTCAATAATTTAACCTATTTTACAAGAGTTCAAGTCGGCTGGTACGCACAGTAAACATGCTGATGGCATCATCCAATTTCAGACATGTTTATCATTCGCACAAAGGCCATCATGCGACTCCTCCGTCGGTACCACCGACTTGGTTCGAAGAAGTTTAATTAAATTTCATGCGGTGTGATATGACGAGAAACCTGGTCCTGTGTGCTTTACCCGTTCTGATCATAATTGTAATCTGGAGGGTGAAAAAAAACAACACAAAGCAGAAAGGTGAAACATAGTAAAAAGAGAGCGGTCCTGGCGTGTTTGGCGTTTTTTATCAAAACATAAGTAAATGACCTCTGTTAACAGCTGAAGAACGGTTGTGTTCTCGTTATTCTGTTTAAAAATACACCAACTTTGTATGGCTGGATGGACGTAGGGTTTCGATTTTGTTTCCGACTACCTTTAGTAGAAATCATGAAAGAACAGTTTTTTTGCTGCCTCGATTTTATTCATGAATTCGTGACGCATAATGTTTAGGTACAATTTTCATTCACTACGCTAATAAGAAAGATCGAAAAAGTACATACATTTTTTGAATTTTATCATAACAACGATTTTAATCTACTCGGTACTCGATACAAACTTTAGACCATCGCACGCAAATCTGCACATGCCTAAACCATTTCAATGGAAACGCACTGTGGATGGTTATTAAAAAAATCGGAGCTTTTGAACATCACCATATGCGAAGAAGCAGGGTAAGCGCAGGAGATAGAATTATTTCATCTATCATTATTGCAACACCAAGTTTGAACAAAGAAAAAGAGTTGTTTAACTGAATAACGTATAGAAAGCTGATTCGGTTGTTTTGTTGTTCAAGATGGCTTCAACTTTTGTAGTTTGAATATTGTTCGTTTCAATTTTTTTATCAGATTACGAATTACGGAAAAGAATCGCTAAAGGCAGGAGCATGTTTTGTGATACGAGGTTGGCAGCAAGTAGTGATAGAGCCCGAGCTTTAACCGGTGCGTGCAAAGTATCATAAACGTGTTTCTCACTACTTAATTAGGTTGCCTTCTGGAACGTGTTCCCATAGCTATCAGAGTAGCTTAATTGGTAAGGCATCACAACGGATTGGATAAGATTGCGGGTTCAAGACCTGCCTCAGGCCGTTCTTTTTTGCAAGTTATCATTTTCTGTTATTCATTCATCTATCTTTTCTCTATATCCCATTGCCAGTGAAGAGTAAAAACTGAGTTCAAGACAGCTTGTAGTTTCTTAAAATAAAACCCAGAATAAATCTTCTGTTCTTTTTCATCGATGATTTTTTCTTACGGCGCGTTTCGTTACCTCAAAGATGCCTATGGTATAGTATTAAACTTCTTAAAATTAGAATAATTACTTTTTTTTAAATCAAAATATCATTTGGTTTGCATGAGATTAAATCTTTAAATTTTGGTAACTGTTAAAAGCCTTTATAGAATCAAGGTATTGGTGGTTCTATTCCATTAGAATTAGTTTAAGTATGTTAGTATAGAGAATCGAATAAACAACATGCCCATATACAATCTTATTTCCAAAGGATTTTGATCGATTTCACGCTTGATGATTCCGGAATTGATTTACCAGCTCCGTTTACCAAAAGCTACAAGTGCGACGATCGGCATTGTCCTCAAGAAAGACAGAACAGCATATTAAACTTGTACTTTGGTGTTTTATTATACTTATACAGTCAATTAAGTAGAGTAGAGTAGAGTATTCGTCATGACTCTGAAATAGTTTAGTTAATAATAGTTTTTTACTCATACATACATTAAATACTTCCAGTTTAATACTGGGTCCAATCATCACCAGAATCAAATATTTCTTGGCCTCTTCGAGCAATTACTTATCAAAACTATCAGTCTAGTCCTGTGCTTTGATGTATCTAGCATACGTCTCCATGTAGGCCCGTATACTTCATAAATCTCCCTCCACTTGATCGATCGCTGTTCTCCTATTTTTCTTGTGCCTGTTGGATCATATTCAAGAACCATTTTCACTGGGTTGTCGTCCGGCATCCTAATGACATGCTCAGTCAATCGAAGCTGTCCAATTTTAGCTGTCTGTCTCCACGCTCCGTCGTCTTGTACAATATTGACACCACCTTGTCGTAGCCCTATCCGACATTCGAATGGACTCGAGTACGTCACAAATACTCGGACACATCACTCTATCCATCATTGCTTTGATCAATTGCATCAGTTCATCCGTAAATCCGTATTAGTGCATAATTTGCCATAGCTGTTCTCGATCGGTTGTGTTTTATGCCGCTTTGAAGCCAATGAATAGGTAATGCGTGGGTACATTGTATTCACAACACTTATGGAGTACTCTAGTAAGCACTCTAGCTCCTGTAAGTGCCTCTACCTCATGTTTGAGCAGCTCGTCCGGCAATTGGTCATTGTCCGTGACTTTGTTGTTCTTCAGCTTACTGATCTACTCACTTATCTCCTTTAAATCAGGTGCTGGGAATCTGTCGTCGGATGACCGTGCCTCCTGTGGCGTGTGGCATCTACGTGAGTGGTTCACCTTATCATAGAACCTCCGTGTACCAGTTACGCGGTACAGTAGTTCCATCGCTTTACGATCACGATCTTCTTGGTGACGTTTATTTTCTCCGAAAAGCCTAGGTTTGTTTGTTCCGCACCTATTTGTATTGTTCCTCGTTGGCTCTCATGCGATGTTGCAGCATCACCACTCTTGCTGCATTCTTCTCCTCAACCAACAGCTGGCATTCGCCGTCATTTTGATAACCTCGTACCTAGTACGGTTGCGGTAGTGCGGTGGACTTTATATTCACCCATCCGACTTCTCGATTCGACTCTTCGGTTGATAGCACTAACTCCAACTAATGCGCGGCAAGGTAGTGGTCCGAAACAATGTTTGCACTGAAAAATCGCCGGTCGATGAGAACGTGGTCGATTTTTTGATCTGTATTTTGATCATGTGATCTCCAAGTGACTTTGTGGATATATTCGCGCATCCTTGGCCGTCGTCGTTGTACCCCGTGCAAGCTCTCCAGCCAGATTACAGGCTTGTATGTATTACCTCCCGACCTACCTGAGCGTTCATGTCACTAATGACGAGTTTCACATGCCATCTTGAGTGTCGTAGATTCGTTCCAGCTGCGCAAAAATGCGTCCTCCTTTTCATCGGCTCCCACCCCATATGGGTAGTGTACGTTGATGATGCTGCAATTGAAGAAACGGCCTTTAGTTTTCAACACACACACATCCTGTCACTGGTTCCAACCATGAGCTTGCCCAACAATATGAAGCCAGGTTTGAAATTTCGAGTTTGCAGTAGAGATGGTCGGGTATAGAAATTCTTATACCCGAACCCGACCCGTACCCGAGTGATCAGCAAAAATATTTACCCGTACCCGATCCGTACCCGATTAAAAATTAAAAAAATTACCCGTACCCGACCCGTACCCGATCAATAATAAAAAAAAATTACCCGTACCCGACCCGTATCCGAAAAAAAATAAAAAATTTTACCCGTACCCGACCCGTACCCGATTAAAAATTACCTGTACCCGTACCCGACCCGAATGAGTAGTAAAAATTTTACCAAAATTCAGTATGGAAAAAATAAAGTGGTTTAGATATCGAGCCGTATCAGGCTCTAGTTGGTAAGAAAAATACATTAAAATGCTTGTTTACTTTTAAACATATAAATACACTGTGAAGCATGAATAATGTAATGTAACTTTTTTTTAAACATGCAAATAAAAAAAAAACAAACGGTTCATCCGAATTCAAAATTTATTTTTTCATATTAAAGTACAATCCTTCCGGGTAATTGTGGAATATAATTTCATTCAAATGGCTGCCTCGGCTGGCCTTGCAGTACGCCATACGGTCGGTCCAGCTTTTTAATACATTTTCGATTGTATGCAGCTTTATTTATTTCAGCTATGGATGCACGAATTGTCTCTGGCTTGTCCACATAACACTTATCTTTGACAGCCGCTCAAAGATAATAGTCTAGCGGTGTCAAATCACAGCTCCGAGGCGGCCAAACGACATCCGAATTTCGACTGATAATTCGATCTTCGAAGACTGTGCACAGATGATCGATCGTAGCGTTGGCTGTTTGGCACGGAGCGCCGTCTTGTTGAAACCAAAATGTGTCCAAGTCTTCCTCTTCAAGTAACGGTAAAAACCAATCGCTAATGATGACGCGGTACCGCTCGCCATTGACCGTGGCGGCGGCTCCTGCCTCATTTTCTAAGAAAAAAGGCCCAATGATGCCGCCAGACAAAAATCCGCACCAAACCGTCACTCTCTGAGATCGGCTTCTCCATGATGACATGCGGGTTTTCCGTCCCCAGATGCGACAATTTTGCTTATTAACATACCCGTCGAGATGAAAATGTGCCTCATCCGAGAAGATGATTTTTTTGCACACATTCCGCAACATTACCATGATTTTGAAAGTAAAACTGCACTATTTTCACGCGGTCCTCAAGCGTATACACAACCATTTTCGTTCAGCGGAAGGATACAACTAAGTTTCTGTCAAATCAGAAGTGACATTGAGGTTACCAATGTCGAAATAACCGCTAGTTCAAAAATAAATGTTAGATGGCGGACCCTGTAGATTTTCAATGTCTTTGGTACTTTATACTCATTTACAAATGTCAACAAAAGGGAGTAATATCAACTCAAATTTTTCGAGAAACATATTTACCCAAAACGTCGTAATACCCGTTGTATTCAATTTTGGGTAGGTATGGTTTTTATGAAACAGTGCGACTTTTGATCCAATTCTTTAGAACCACAAGTAAGCGTGCTCATTATCTTGACACACAAATTAAAATTCACATTCGAATCACTTGAAAAATCACGTAAAATAGTTCCAAATGTCAAATTGAATATTATACGTGACGAAAATGAATGTTATGCGAACATCCTCTAAAATGAATAGTGTGTTATCAGTTCGTTTACGTGAATTGACCAAAGAATCAAACAATGTACGTGTATTCCCGGTGTGAAAAATTCAATTTTGAACATGGTGAACAGTGAGTCCTTCAAGTGTAGGTAGTTTGAACATTCGTAGGAAATTTTTTTGGTTACAATTTTTTACTACAAAGCAAAATGAATTATGATTTTGATTTAAATTAATCTGTCAACTATGCCCGTTTTGTAAGCCTCACAAACCCACACCCACGATGTTATCGGTAGCTGGTGGTTTTTACAGCCATTGAACCGGTGGAACCCTTAACGAGTGAACACGGTGAAAATTTGAGTATTTCGCGAGAAAAGATTTTCACCCTTACTTTTGCGACTCCATGTTGTCACGCATCGAGATTTTCACTTGTAGTCCAGTGAAAAGAAACGAAAATTAACTAGCAATATAGCCCAACTTGCTGTGCCATCAATCGGTGTCATTTCAAGTGAGGTGACACCACCCAGAAGTGCAGAATAAGAAGAACTTCTATGCAGATTTTCTGAAATAAATGTTCATGTTTTTATGGTAAGAATCCTAATGATTTTTATGAAAATTTTGACAATCTCCAACCAATATTTAAAATAACAGTTTTCTGGTATCTGAATGTGATATGAGTACTACACTACATTTTATATACTGCCCATACTTGCATATCAGTCCCATATGGGAAATCGGCATGTTGAGAAAAAGACGATCAAAAGTTTATTTCCGATTTTTTTATTTATTGTGCTCCCTAATGCTGGTCCCGGGTTGGCGGTTCAATGCATAGGACGCTGGTCTTACAAGCCAGCTGTCGTATGTTCGAGCCCCGACCTGGAAGGATTCTTAGTGTCAGTAGGATCCATAGTACTAGCCATGCAATGATTCTGTACGCTAAGAATCGGCTGCTAAGTCTGTTGAAACAGAAAGGCCAAATTCCACGAAAGGAATGTAATGCCAAGACTTTGTTTTGCTCCCTAATGCTAAATCTTGGTATTATTACATGAAATATCGGTAATACACCTTTGCTGTTCCAATATTGCAAAAATGAAATTATTGAAATTTTGCACTGAATGGGACTGATATGCGGGTACTTTAGCATATGGGACACAGAAATGAGTTGATATTTTTTATATTTTACTGAACAAACCCTCAACTTTCATTGCAATTTCTGAGAGTATATTGATGTAAGACTCCATTCCTCAAGCTAACTCAAAATTGGCCAAAATCGATATGAGACTGATATGCGAGTATGGGCAGTATATGAATCATATAATTTTTACTGGATTGTGCATTAAACAGCTTTAAAATGGCAGTCCATTAAAACCTACGTTTTTTTTTTTTTTTTTTTTTAATAACTATTTATTGGAATATGAGTTAAAATTAAATTATTAAGATTTAAATTGGGTGTTCAGCCACAAGTGGTGACTTTTCAGCCCTGTTATATATATATATATATATATATATATATATATATATATATATATATATATATATATATATATATATATATATATATATATATATATATATATATATATATATATATATATATATATATATATATATATATATATATATATGATTTGGTTATTACCATGAAGACATCATTTGCTTCCGCAATTCTGAGATTTTTGTGTAGGGAAAATTCTAAACCTACTTGTATTGTGTAATGGGGAAAAGGAACTTATATACTAACTTACTAACTAATACAGAGAGCGAATCGATTCAATTGAAGATTGCATCGATTTTTGTCGGAATTTGCTTATAATATTATGTGACATTACATCTAATGGTTCTATATTTGTGAGTCTGTGTAACTCATTTGTACTAAACCAGGGAGGACTCTTCAGAATCATTTTCAGAATTTTATTCTGAATCCTTTGAAGCGTTTTCTTCCTGGTGGAACAACAGCTTGACCAAATTGGTACCGCATAAAGCATGGCTGGTCTGAAAATTTGTTTATAAATTAACAATTTGTTTTTTAGACAGAGCTTAGAATTTCTGTTTATAAGAGGATATAAACATTTAATATATTTATTACACTTTGCCTGGATTCCTTCAATGTGATCCTTGAAAGTGAGTTTTTTGTCATACGTTAAACCTAAGTATTTAGCTTGATCAGACCATGTCAATTCCAAGCCATTCAATTTGAGAATGTGATTATTGTTTGGTTTTAGAAAAGAAGCTCTTGGCTTGTGAGGAAAGATAATTAATTGCGTTTTTGCTGCATTTGGTTTAATTTTCCATTTTGACAGATAATCACTGAAAATATTTAAACTTCTTTGTAGGCGACTGCAGATCACTCTTAGATTTCTACCTGTGGCTAACAGACTTGTGTCGTCACAGAATAGCGATTTCTGACAACCAACGGGTAGATTTGGAAGATCAGAAGTGAAAATATTATACAAGATTGGAGCTACACTCGAACCCTGCGGAACACCGGCTCGTACGGGTAGCAATTCAGATTTACAATTCTGATAGCTAACCTGAAGAGTACGATCAGTTAAATAATTTTGAATCATTTTGATCAAATAAATAGGAAACTGGAAATCAGACATTTTTGCTATTAAACCTTTGTGCCAAACACTGTCGAATGCTTTTTCTATGTCTAGAAGAGCAACTCCAGTGGATAACCCAGAAGATTTATTTGATTTTATCATGTTCGTTACTCTGACAAGTTGATGAGTAGTTGAATGTTCATGACGAAATCCAAACTGCTCTGGTAAAAAAATTGAATTCTCATTTATATGAGTCATCATTCTTAACAAGATAATTTTTTCAAAAAGTTTACTGATAGAAGAAAGTAAGCTAATTGGGCGATAACTTGATGTTTCTGCTGGGTTTTTATCAGGTTTTAGGATAGGAATTACTTTAGCGTTTTTCCATCTTTTTGGGAAGTAAGCTAATGAAAAACACTTGTTGAAAATTTTAACCAGGAGTCTCAAGGCAACATCGGGAAGATTTTTAATAAGAATATTAAAAATTCCATCATTACCAGGAGCCTTCATGTTTTTGAGTTTCCTAATAATTGATTTAATTTCATCAAAATTCGTCTCAATAAAGTCATCGTGTGATAACACTTGGGTTGAAATATGATCATACTTCAGTGAGACTTCATTTTCAATAGGACTCACAACGTTTAAATTAAAATTGTGGACACTCTCGAACTGCTGAGCTAGCTTTTGAGCTTTTTCACCATTTGTAAGAAGTATTTGATTTCCTTCCTTGAGAGCAGGAATTGGTTTCTGAGGTTTCTTAAGAACCTTAGAAAGTTTCCAGAAAGGTTTAGAATATGGTTTAATTTGTTCAACTTCTTTAGCGAAATTTTCATTTCGCAATAGAGTAAATCTATGTTTAATTTCTTTTTGTAAATCCTTAACTATGTTTTTCATAGCAGGATCACGAGAACGTTGATATTGTCGTCGACGAACATTCTTCAACCGAATGAGCAGTTGAAGATTGTCATCGATGATAGGAGAATTTAATTTAGTTTGAGCTTTGGGAACTGAAAGATTTCTAGCTTCGATAATATAATGATTCAAATTATCAATTGCTGTGTCGATGTCCGCAGAATTTTCTAAAATAGTTTCATGATCCACATGATTTTCAATGTGAGATCTGTAATCCAACCAATTAGCTCTATGATAGTTGAAAATAGAACTAATTGGATTAATTATAGCTTCGTTGGAAAGTCTGAATGTTACAGGAAGATGATCTGAGTCAAAATCAGCATGAGTAATCGGTTCACTACAAATGTGACTTTGATCTGTTAGAACCAGATCAATTGTAGATTAAAACCTGCGTGAAAAGTAGATTCCGACCGCAACATCATAGAGCTAAGGCAGTGTGTCTTATTAAATATGTTATAAACAAAGTAGGGCGGGAAATATTCACATAACTTTTCACGTAACTATGATTGATCTTTTTTTTAAATGAAGAAAAAAATGTTTTTTTTTTACTGGAAAAAGATACCAGTTGACAGGTCTGGTTCTAGGCGCGAATGTCAAAACCCTTTGATTCAAATTGATTATTTTTCGGAAGAACTGTTTTGCAATGAAAAAATCTCGTCAACGTGTAAACATATTTCTGTGAAGTACAAATGGTCGGGTAATCGATCCGAAAAAAAAATTTACCCGTACCCGACCCGTACCCGAGTGAGCGGTAAATTTTTTTACCCGTACCCGACCCGTACCCGAGTGAGCAGTAAAATTTTTTACCCGTACCCGACCAGTACCCGATTGAAAATAAAAATTTTTACCCGTACCCGACCAAAAACCCGTCGGGTACGGGTACGGGTCGGGTTTCGGGTAAAATACCCGATACGCGACCATCTCTAGTTTGCAGCCCGTATTCGCGGCTTTTTTTTTTACGTGGATTTCCGAAGGTACGCGGATTTCCGAAATTACGCGGTCCCAAAATCGATTAAAAAAAAAAAAAAAAAAGTTATCGATGTTACACCAGTTCTCAAAATTTTATGCATTTATAGAATATTTGGCAAAATGTCGATTTCGGAGAGTCCCAAAGTCGATATTTTTCAATAAAATTTTTTGAGATTACGCTAGATATGGACATTGTACGCATTTCTTCAGTTTTTCGTTTTTTTTCGCAGATTTGCGAAGCTACGCGGATTTCCGAAGTTACGCGGTTTTTTATGCGGTACGTATCCCTTGCGTAAAAAAAGACCTTAGTACACTCCGTCATTTTACTTTGTTTGTGCATAGACGTTCCCGACTGGTGACGTATAGAACTCAGGACTTATTTGCTTCAATTTCGCTCGTCCTTTATATCCTTCAATCAAGAAATCAGAAGCAGTCATTTAGGAAAATAGCATTGTGCATTGTGTCGAGCATCAAATAGAACATAACCGAGCATGTGGATTACATGACCACAAAGTTAATGGCACAATACGGTATTAGTATTGCACTTAAGATTAGAGATGCCTATTTCTTTGTGTGTAGTTTTCCATCGGTTCACTATGCATTCATATAAATCACCTACTAGAATCAACTGCCCACATGCCAATCTACTGTGGATAATTTGCATACTATGCGAAGCCTTACGAAAAAGACACAGACATTCAAGTAAAATGAAAATAGTCCTATACCGTCTCCAGCAACCCTTAAAAGTAAAGGCCATGGTATTTACATTCCTTTTGTGGAATTTTACCTCCTATTTTAACAGATTTCCCAGCCGAATCATTCCAATCCATCCGGGTCGGGGCTCGAACACATGACAACTGGTATGTAAGACCAGTGTCCTATGCATTCAGCCGCCAACCCGGTACAAAACTAGCAACTCCAGTACTTCTGAAACTAATATAGGAAATGGACAATAATAAAACATCCTTATCGGATTTATCGGCTGAACTAGAGAACCATACTGGATTGTAGAAAGAGCTTTTCTATTTCCGAGCAAAAGGATATTAACGAGATGAAGTTCATTTATACAATACATTCGACATTGTAACTTCCAATTCGATATTTTAAATAATCACATTAGTATTGAGACAATCTCTAAAAAAATCATTATAATAACATTATTGTCCACCTGAAACACATGCATTTTTACGAATCGTTCTGTTCAGTCGATTGATATTCGGACCCGGCCTACGAAACTCAGCATTATTTTTGACAATTGGAAAAACTGGAAAAGATCCTTATACAATAAAGCTAAAGCTATCAGAACAAATTTTGCAACTGTCTTACTCTATCCCGTGAGAGCTTAAACATTCCCTACAGATGTTCCATGTTTTAAACGGTAGACTGCGATAAACTGCCAAGTCAGACCATGCAAAACGGTCATACCGGACCGTTAACAATGAAGCAAGGAGCAAAAGGAACATTCTGAAATTTCCGCAATTCATGTAACAACATATTACAGATAGATACCGGATATTTGAAGCAAACCGAACGAGTGAAGGTGTCCCTGGCGTTTTGGTCATTGTCTAGCAAGCGGTTTTCGAATGATGGGCTGGCATGGAGGAAGGACTGCTGTATGCGGTTAACCATTGGTCGGTGTCGTACGTTCTGTTGCATTATTCCATTGTATGATGCTATCGAACAAACGAGTAGAATGTTTTCGACATCAAAAGACCAAACTTTTTTTTTGAGGCTCGAACTACACCAAAGTAGCGTGTGAAAAAAAAACTTTAAATAGTTTGATGTGTACTTCACACAGTTATAACGAAATAAATAGAATTTGAATCGTAAACTATCCAAAAAAAAATATTTCCTTTCTCTTCGATGACATAGCGAAAGTTCACTTTAAACAATGAAAAGAGAACTGCAATTTTATGGTACCAAAGTTTTGTTATATGTATCTGAAGTTTCTGGTCAACGAAAATAAGGAACTAAGAATATAAATTCCACTACTTGGAGCAAACAAAGAATGGAGTGTTGAACTTGTCAGAGTTGGCTTTATTTTGCAGCGAAGATTTCAAACGTGACATCGAATGCAGAATCGGATCATCTACCTTAATTTATTCACAATAAAACTATTTACTGGGAGTAACATTTCTTTTTTTAAATTATATTTGTCTTTTATTGGTTTGGCCTAAATTACAATATGCATCATCGGCTTACTAGTCGACTGTTACCTTACTTTTGAGAGAGGCCGAAGCAAAACTCTTTGACATTTCTATAAAATGTATAACAGAAACAATTTGGTGTCTTCGGCAAAGGTTTAGGTAATTATTGAGGCTATGAAGAAAATGTAAATCCTCACAACTAAGATTGCCACCTCGGATACATCAATCGCTCGGTGGCAATTATATTCACACTTTGTTTGAAATGTATGAAACTAACTAGGAATCTAATTACAGAAAGGTTATCGATTCGTGAGAGATGCGCATTAAATTGTCTATGTGGACTGAATCAAGGTATTATCTACAAATATGAGAGGAAGAAGTGAACTAATTTAGCAAAATTTTCAAAGGTTTTCATGCAAATTGTTATTTCAAACAGTGAAGGACAATTTGTTGATATTTCAACAGAGGCTGGCGATGAACTTTCTCGAAGGAAAATCGCTAAACTGAAATAATAAACCTGTTTCAATCCACCTGGTGGTTTCATGTATATATATATATATATATATATATATATATATATATATATATATATATATATATATATATATATATATATATATATATATATATATATATATATATATATATATATATATATATATATATATATATATATATATATATATATATATATATATATATATATATATATATATATATATATATATATATATATATATATATATATATATATATATATATATATATATATATATATATTACTGTGGTTTTGTGCACTTACTAGTATAACATAGAGAATGAAACAGTTCTCTGATCGGTTAGACCATCGATTAGAAAACAAAGTGGGTTCACTATTATATGTACTTCCAGCACCGGAACCCGAGAACCGGTATAATCGAAGCCGGTTCGTACTACCACCACAGACTAACAGACAGGACACTCAAATTAGATTCTTCAATCATTTTAACGGTCATTTCGAATATTCCTTTATTTGGGACAGTACTCACATGTGTCATGATGGCGCCACGTTAACCTATCAAAAACATCCTGTCTGTCATCTAGACTGTGTTTATTTTTTTCATTTACCAACAGAGTTGCCATTCATGCAGAATTACCTGTAATGTATTGATTTGTATACGTCCATGCGAATTTCATGCAGGATACAGATTTAATACATATTCACTTGCTTCTGGTCTGCCGCCACTTAATTTCGGGTGAAAACTACCAACACAATAAAAAATAGTCTAGATGAACAACGATGAGTCAAATAAATGGTTACCTTCCAACATCGCGAAAAAGTTAAATATATTATCAACGTAATCCAATAATTTATTGTGACGATTCATTTTCAAAAATTTTGATGAAATCAGGCATCCCTGCAAGCAGCTGATCGGTGCTGACAAACGAGGGGAAACCAACTAGTAAAAAAAACTTTTACGTAACACAAGGGGTGTACCGATAGTAAATAGTTCGCGCAGTACAATATAGGTGGAACTAGTGCATCACGAAAAATTATTTTTATAAGAATTTACTCATGCTGTCATGTCTGTTAGTCTGTGCTACCACCAACTACCATGACGTACAAACTCTACTACTTTTTATTCAAATTTTGAAAATTTTATACGATTTTGCCATCGTACTCTAAACGACGGCTAAACTTTTTGTTGAATCCCAAAATATGCAGTAATTTTTGGTAGGGCCTGAAAGCATTGAACCCTAAGATTGAAAATTCTGCAAACTTTGAGAAAAATGAGTGAGATCAACTTTTGAGCATATGACTATTTACTCACGTCGTTAATCGAAAACCAGGAACCAGGATAACCATAATGGGTTTGTTTACGTGCCTACTGATAACGGCTATCGATTTGTGTAGTTTTGAGACCAGTGTAGTTTTAAGATTTTTTTGCGATTTTTGTTTCGCCGGTTTAAGTGACGGTGTACAATATTTAACACACTTTTCCCTATAACTCCGAAACCGGCGGTCGGATCCGGATGAAATTTAGGAATTCCGCATAGGACCGTCAGACCTTTCATTTGAATCTAAGTTTGTGGAAATCAGTCAAACCATCGCTGAGAAAAGTGATTGAGCTCCTCTTTGGAATATTTGACCACTATTTTCGGTGCTTCCGGAACCGAAGACCGGGAACCAGGATAGCCGGAATTGGTTTGGTTAGTTACATATTGATCATGGCTATCGATTTGTTGGAGTTTGGAGTCCTTTTAGGCAAATTTTTCGGATTTTGTTTCACCGATTTAGGTGGCGGTGTACAAAGTTTAACTTACTTTACCCTATAACTCCGGAACCGGAGGTCGCATCCGTATGAAATTTGGGAATTCCGTATGGGACCGTGAGAAGTATTATTTGAATCTAAGTTTGTGAAAATCGGTCAAACCATCACTGAGAAAAGTGAATGATATCCACTTTGGAATATATGACCACCATTTTCGGTACTTCCGGAACCGGAGACCTACAAGGCCTTCAATTTAGATCTCAGTTGAAGAAAATCGGTTGAGTGATCTCTGAGAAAATCGAGTGCACTTTTACTTAATTTTTTTGCACATTTTACCCCGTTACTCCCGAACCGGAAGTCCAATCCGGGTAAAATTCAAAGCACCCTATGGGACCAAGAGACCTTCTATTTGAATCTAAGTTTATGAAAATCGGTCCAGCCATCTCCGAGAAAATCGAGTGCAGATTTTTTTCATACAGACATTCATACACACACACATACATTTGCTCAGTTCGTCGAACTGAGTCGAATGGTATATAACATTCGGCCCTCCGGGCCTCGGTTGAAAAGTTGGTTTTTTACAGTGATTGTATAACCTATGAGAAGAGCAAAAAGAGAGCAAAGCAAAGCAAAAAGCGAAAAAATTTCGAAGAAAAATGTTTTGTTGATATTTTTTCCAAAAGTATTTGTTTCAAAGAAAAAAAGTTTGTTAAGAAGTTGTATACAAAGTCGCGAATAAAAAAATTAAAACCATTTTTATTGTATCAATCCAATTATCTCGGAATAGCATTTTTTGTAAAAAATCCGTGGCAGTGAACGATTTTAATAAAGTTTCCTTTAAATTGTTCATATTTAGATGATTGTGTATCTCCACGGGTCCGTTTTCATCTGAAAATTTTCGAATTTCGCATTGATTCCGATAGTTTGAGTACACCGCCATATATTTTCTTCAATGATATGCTAACATTGTTTTCTTTTACTTTTATGTTAAGCGGTTCTCCTTGGATACTGTACACAACAAGCCTCTGAAAAAACACGCTTCGGGGGAGGGACCATACCTCGAACAATATTTACTATTTTTATTAAATCTACTTGCTTTTTTGTCATCGATAGTACTACCAACAATTTATATTTTACCTGTTCAACTAAAACTTGTAAAAACCCCTTAAACTTAGCTTGTGTATAGCATTAGCATTAGCATTAGCATTAGAGACCGCCAGTGTGTTGCTACTCCGTTATTGATCTGGACCAATTGAGATTGCAAAATGATTTTTTTAAGGAAAAAAATTTGGGAATAACACATTGTTTCACACTGTGCAAACTGTATTGAACCATGCATGCTGATCAATACCGACGCCGGCCACGTCCGAATGCAGATCTACTTGGGAGGGAAAGGATTGTTAGTTCGATGCATGTTGCTACTAAGAACCGAGGAATCCTCTGCATTCCCACATGCATCACAGGAGAGGATACTTTGTTAGTAAATGTTTTAATAATGTTATCATTTGTTTATTGCTCTGGGTAGCCGGCTACCAAGAATGTTTTAAAGTATTATCGTTTTATGTGTTACTTTGTGCTGGCAATATAATGCACGAAACAGTCAATCTCCGAAATTGACAAAACTCCGGACAGCCGGCTGTCGAGTATGCAGTCACTCGTTTATGCATCTACCTTTCGCGTTTTTTTTAGTCATGCAAAAAAACACATTCGGATTGATAAAAAAAAAGGTATCATCTCACTGCTAGGTGGATTAAGCACGTTTTTATAAATGAAACTACGTGATACAAAATAAACGAGCGAATAGGATTTAGACAAAAAAGTTGATTCATTGCATTGAAATATTCTAAACAGTTATTATAAAATCATTTTAAATCACCAAACAAAGGTCAACAGATTTCACACGCGTCTTGATTCTGTATTATTTCCGCTTTATTATTTTAATTATTTATTAAAATTATTAATTGGTTATATTAGTTGATCTGGGCAGCCGGCTACCGAGAAAAATATTAATTTACTGTTTGAAATATTAATATCAAGTGTTTTTTACTATGTATTCAATATACCGATACATGTCATCTCTGTTATTAACTTTGTAATATAAACGGATTTGCGCAATGGTTGATTTTTATCATTCATTTTATAATCCTGAAAGACAATCAATAACATGGAAGAAGAAATCATTCCTAATAAAACTTTTCTCCGAAGCTAGACGGAAATTGATAGGTTGAATAAAGAGATGATTTAGTAAAATAGAGTAATCAGAAGTAAAACATTGAAAATATCTGATAACTGAAAGGAAAAAGAAACTCCTGCAATTGTCGCCTTTTACGACATGGAAGCAGGAACCCAGTGGATCTATTCTTTGTTTATTTTTTTCCGCCGGATTCCACACGGCATCTAGGCTGGTACAGTCCGGAGAGAGCTAATAGGTACTATCAATCTCCTAGTGGACCCCAGCCCCCCTTAAAATTAGCTTGTGTATAGCCTCCAAACAAAAACAAAACGATTTTTGAAGTGTTCCAATTTAATAAAAAGACCGCTAACGACACCTAACGGTTCAACATAAACTGCTGAGCAGACGTAAAATATTTGCTATCTAAAAATCACTTATTAGCACCGAAGTGCCAATTCTATCCTTAAAAAGACATTTTTTTAAGTAATCGAAAATTTTCAGATGAAATCGGAACCGATCATAATATACATACAAACATTTTAAAAAATATATAAAAATCGCTCGAAGAGTTTTTAAGATATCACGTACACCGCAATAGAAATTTTCAAAAAACTCGTTTCCGCGATAAGCCCGTTTAAAGTTTTGATAACCATATGCCGATCAACATATAAAATGATCATATCTAAACTGTTTCTTATTTTGATATTTGCTGGAATATTTTGTTACTTTAAATACCAACGAGACCAGACTTATGCCAGCATTTGTTACGAAAATTACTTCTAGTTACCAACTTATTACAGCTTAATGGGTGGAGCTAGCGCGATATAAACTGACGTTATTTGCAATTTAGTACTCCTATCTGCATAAAATTCACACATATTTTTTCGAAAAGTATGTACATTCAGAATATAAAAAATTTGATTTTTTAATACTCAACTTTGTTGACATAAAGTGGATTTTTTTTTTCAAAATACTGCGCATCAGTTTTTGGACACTCTTTCGTCAACCAGTTAACGTTTGTTTGAACCATCTCATCATCTCGGAAACATCCCGAATCACTTTTTCAGAGCCTTTTAACGCTACCCATTATCAATTGGCTAATATTTTTTTCGATTGGACGAATTATAAGTTGAGTTGAACTCCGATGAAAACTACCCTATGTCGCTGAAGTGTCTGTATTTTTCCAAAACTTTACTTGGAAAAATAAGTTTATTGGGCCTTCTTTTTTTGAGTTTATAGTCATATACATACGGGCATCTTTCAGTATGCCGTTATGAGTAAAACTTCTCAACTGAAAACATCTTTGCATTCAGCGAACGAACAAATCTATTTCAATGGCCAAATTTTCACAAAAAAAATACACGTTAGCTGTTCCCGATTTTTACATCTATTCCTTTTCCACTGCATGTCTAAATCTGCATATTCACAGACAACCGAAACTTATATTGTATAATTACCAACCAGTGAGTGTAATGGAAGCAGACATCAAGCTATCCAAACATTGTTTTGGGGACAATGCAGAAAAGACGTACCATTGCAATAACCTTATCAATATTATTACCAGATTTAAAAGTACTTTTATTGAGCTTTACAATGTAACGAAATATATCAATCATTATTTTAACTGTATTTTAACCCTTTTTGCCTTCTTCGTATAGAAAGGCTATGCATTCACTGTGAAAACCACCTTCTTGTCATACACCATTCGACTCAACTCGACGAACTGAGCAAATATCTGGGTGTGTATGTGTCCGTGTGTGTATGTGTGTATGCATGTAACAAAAATATGCTCTGAGGAACTGGCATCACTGGAGAAGAAAACATAGTGCTTCTGTGTTGCTCTAATAAAAAGTGTTTTTTTCAGTGATTTTGGAAAGTTCTAGTGAAATAAGTAGTTTAATTGTTGATTTTCAGTGATGGTGAAGTCGTGCTGAATAAAGTTGAGGGTGCGACTGGCGTGGTTGGAAGGATATATTTTACCACACAGGAATGACTGCCGCCATACAAGGGAGTATTTTTTCTAGTGATATATTTCTAAAGGGCTACGAAATGTATCCCTAAAGGGCTGTCATGCCAGATCTCTCTCAAACAGCGCTGCCAGTAATATCAATTTGTCTTTGTGCTATTTCCAGTAGTTTTTTTGTGGAATTATTTTTTATTTGTAGCTAATATTTTCCACTTGTTATAGCTTAGATTAAAACGACATTTATTCTGCCGTGTGTTGTCCAATCATGCATATTCCGGACAACAAGCACGTAGTCGTGATGGACGCAAACGTGTTGATACTCGAAGGGGATGAGAACTAATGCGTTGTCGGATATGCCCCCATCACCTCATTTGGTATTTTCTAACCTTCTTTGTTATTCTCCGTTTTTATTTTTAGCTTTGTTATTCTACGGTTCGCGTTTTTAGCGAATTTACTGACGTAGGCAAGCAAGAAGATAATTTTTCGGTAAAAGATACAAAGTCTACCGAAACAGTTAGAAAATTTAAAAAATCAAAAATTCATAAAACAAGTTCTACAGATTGAATCTTTCATATGAGTTGTAATTCAAATTGCGTTGAATATTTTAATCCTCCCTTTCATTCCTGAAACATTGGCCGATTCTTCAAATTCATCACAGGTAAAAAGTAGGAAGATGCATTTCTTTCTGGACAGGCCAGTTTTCAGGCTCTGTCCTAGGGATTCTTAATCTAACATAAAGCACGTGAATTATGTTCGAACAATAGGTAATATTTAGCGTTTGAAATATTCGTTTGGGAAAGCAGACTCGACGTGGTTCAGGATCGCGTTTGGAATGGGCGCTCGTCTAAATGTGCGATGTCTACATGTTACACTTATTTCTAAAAAATTCGCGAAAGGTAGATGTATAAATGAGTGAATGCATACTCGACAGCCGTCTGTACGGAGTTTTGTCAATTTCGGAGATTGACTGTTTCGTGCATTATATTGCCAGCACAAAGTAACACTTAAAATGATAACACTTTAAAACATTCTTGGTAGCCGGCTACCCAGAGCAATAAACACATGATAACATTATTAAAACATTTACTAACAAAGTATCCTCTCCTGTGATGCATGTGGGAATGCACAGGATTCCTCGGTTCCTAGTAGCAACATGCATCGAACTAACAATCCTTCCCCTCCCAAGTAGATCTGCATTCGGACGTGGCCGGCGTCGGTATTGATCAGCATGCATGCATCAATATAGTTTGCACAGTGTGAAACAATGTGTTATTCCCAAACATGTTGCTTCAAAAAATCATTTTGCAATCTCAATTGGTCCAGATCAATAACGGAGTAGCAACACACGGGCGGTCTCTAATGCTAATGCTAATGCTAATGTATGTAACAAAAATATGCTCTCACTTTTCTCAGAGATGGCTGCACCGATTTTCACAAACTAAAATTCAAATAAAAGGTCTCATGGACCCATAGCCTGCTATTGAATTTCATCTCGATCCGACTTCCGGTTCCGGAGAATGGCACCGAAAAATGGAAAAAATATGCACTCACTTTTCTCAGAGATGGCTGAATTGATTTTCACAAACTAAGATGATAAGTGAAAAATTACTAATTTCATTAGTATTTTTTCCCGAATGATGGTTAAAAATAGGTACAAATATTATAAAATTGTCTGATAAATCACCGAAAGTGGTGAAGAAAAACTCAAAAAAGAATTCACTGTCAATAATAATGATAATAAAAATAATTTTATTTTTATTATTATTATTATTATTATTATTATTATTATTATTATTATTATTATTATTATTATTATTATTATTATTATTATTATTATTATTATTATTATTATTATTATTATTATTATTATTATTATTATTATTATTATTATTGTTATAATAATAATAATAATAATTCTACTACATGTTTTGTGCTGCTGATTCATGCCGTTTAGCTTGACTTACATATGCAGAAGTAACAGAAACGCAGTTGTTTCGTTTGTTAGATTTCGTTTAATTGGTTTAATCGAAATAAAGCATGAGATAGTAAGTATAGGTTTAACTACTTCGGCTATTCCCTTCATCTGAATCCGGTTTCGGAAGGATTGGAAATGGTGATTAATAACTAAAAAACGTGAATAATCCACCTAGCAATGAGATGATACCTTTTTTTATCAATCCGCATGTGTTTTTTTGTATGGATATTCTTAGGTGTTTTAGTTTTCATGACATTATTTTAATTATCGTCGTTTCAAACGGCAAATTGAGATTTTAATCACTCATTACCCTGTAATTTCGAATCTGCAAATCGTATCGAATTTCAATCTTAACGTGTGACATTCGATTGAACATTCCATAAGATGTCGAAGTAAGTTCCACTTTAGAGTTTTTCGTCATTATTTATGGTACTTCCAGAGCTGGTATTCAGGAACTAACATAACCCAAAATGATTCGAATGGCCATAAATTAATACGCCAAACAATTTACATCTTCTATATCGGTATGAATTTTAAGAATTCATCATCTGTAATTCCAGAATCGGATAAAATTCACCAATTTTGTATGGGACCTTAAGTCCTTTAATTTGAATTTTTGTTTTTGAAGTTCGATTTGGCCTTTTTGAAAAAATGATTAAACTTTGAGAAACGATTCGAAACTGGATCCGGATTTCTAAGATCGGTGTAGCCGAAATCAGATAAATTCACCTGAGGAGTGTGTAGACATCTTTGAGAAATTGTAGTGCGAATTAAAATTTGGGGGTACATTCCGAATCCAAAAAAGAATACCGCTGAAACTGAAATAAATTTATTTGGTAATCGACTATCCAAATTTGCAAACCCGATAAACCTGATTAATTTATGTGAAATGGACATTTTTATACTAATCACCCTGTATCTCCTAAACCAGAAATCGGATCTGACTAATTTTTATAGGATTTTAAGATCTCTCATTTGAATCATAGATTTCATTTGAATCTTAGATCGGTTCAGCCATCTACGAGAAAAATGAATTGCATTATTTTAATTTCGTTTCACATGTCATCATGGTCATGGTTCCGAAATCAGAAGTCGGATCCAAATTTGGAAGTATACTAGTTTTCATATGAATCTGAGTTTGTAGAAAACGGTTTAGCCATCTCCGAAAAAATTGAGTGAAATTATTTGTCACACACGCATTTGCTGATCTCGACGAACTGAGTCGTATGGTATATGGAAGTTATGTTCTTCCAGCTTTTATTGCTGTAAGTAGTTTAAATCAATATAATTATGGAATTACTTTCAACTCGAAAATGCTGATATCATCTGGTTTATAAATGCCATATTCGAACGATTATGTTGTCAAAAACGAGCCGTGCTAAAATCGGTCCAAGGCAAATTGTCATGAAAAAGGATGCTGTACACAGTCTTTTGGGCACTTAGAAACAATTGTATATCACAGTATAAAAATCGTGTTTTCCGTTGCTCCCAAGCATTTCTTTGTCATACAGTGCTCAAAACTTCTACTGCTGGAATAAGGGGAAAAGTCGTTTACACAAAAATATTGATATCTCCGTTAAAAATGGACGGATTTTAACAAACTATGGCTTGTTGGATAGATTACCGTGTCGAATCTAAGTCTGAAAACATATTCTGTTTTCAAGGTGAATTGTGACAGATACTGAAAATTTTGACATAAAACTTCGTATAACTCAAAAAGTAAACATTCGATCTCAAAACCATTCAATAGCGTTTTGGGTGACGGGGAGACCTTTCATTTGCGACTAGTTTGATCAAAATCGGTCCAGCCATCTCTCAGATCTCGACCTCTTAGTTGACAACACACATACAGATACACACACATACACACACAGACAGACATTTGCTCAGTTCGTCGAGCTGAATCGATTGGTATATGACATTCGGCCCTCCAGGCCTCGGAAAATTTTTCGAAAGTTTGAGCGAATTCTATACCTATTTTTTATATATATAAAAAAAGGTAAAAAAGGTAAAAGGATCTCACTCACTTTTCTTCAAGATGGCAAAATCGATTTTCACAATCTTATAGGTTCAAAGGAAAAGTCTTACAGATTCATACGGAATACCTTAATTTGTTGTGGATACTACTTTCGGTTCCGTAACTACAGGCTAAACAGGATTTGTAGAGTTTGTTAGATTAAGTCCGATCAAACTTTCCTGTTTCTATTCGATGAACAGTTGTTTTTGCGAATTCCACAGTAATATTTATGATGTTATGAGTAATATGAGAAAGGCATCATTTCACCACTAGGTGGATTAAAACAAGTTTTTTTATCATTTTCCTATACGTAGTTTATGAACACACATTTTGCAGTAAAAGTTTCATCTTAAAAAACAAACTAAACAATGCATAGTAAAATGCGATTCAATACCTCTTCCATTTAGTTCAAATTAACAATGTAGGCAGTTAGCTCACATTGGGAATTTTCATTTCCGCAAAAAAGCATATCTAATGTTATATTTTATACCTGAAACCACTTTGAATTATTCCTTTTTTTTTCAAATACTATCCCATCCATAGCTTAAAATTGTCACACATTCTCAATGAAAGAATCCAATCAAACAACTCGTTTCGTTTCGTATTCGTTTTCTTTTATCGTCTCCTTCGTAAATGATCGCATTCTAACCAATCGAAGAGAAATGAAGCATTCTCGCCTTTCATTACAAAAAAGAGAGTATCAATGTTAACGTCACTCGTTAATCAGTCGAATTTCAGTTCTCATTCTATCATCGAATATAATGAAAATATAAATCTGTGACGTTTGAATAAAAACGAGTGTCTAAAGTATGATAAATTGAAGTTATTATACCTCAGAGCCACCTTGGAAATAAAAACTACTAGATACGAGCATCAACAGGCAAGGGTGGCAAAAACTCAATCATAAGATTCGATTTTTTCTATTCATCAGCTCACTTCATGATTTACGATGCAATCCGTAAAATGATGATAAAGATGAAACTCATCGCTGATCTAAACAAACACACTCACCTATACAGAGAACCGCTGACATCAAATTATGATGGTATTGATGGTTCTCAGTTTTGATTTCATAGCATCTAACTATCATTCCTAGTTTTACAAAGTGAGTACTGAGTTTGGCATCACCGTACCGAGCTACACCGGTGAGTGTATGCTTAAACCACAGAGCTGCCAACACAACCCAGATTTTTGTTTTTGTTTTTGCTGGTACTTAAAACGAGCCATAGCATTAATGTACGAAAACAAAAGTCAAACCGTAGCGTGATGTATATTATAAACGATTGAATTTCATGTCTCGAGCTAAACACAACTAGTTACTGAACTGAACTGAATGCGTTTTCCAGCATACGAGAACATGTCTTGAGAATTGGATTCAAATGGCAACGATTCGAACATTGGCCGCCCATGGTAACTCTGGTGGATGGGGAATACAAGCGAGACAGTGTCATAAGAATCTGATTCAATGTGTTGATGAACAAACACATCAAATCACAACTCAAAAATCGTCTCTCAGTGGGTTCTAATATTTGATGTGCACTCAGCGCTCATCTGCTGATTACTTGACACTAAGATGTTGAGACGATGTTTTTTCTATACAAATGGTTACTCATGTCGTTTTTCATTGAAAAACACTAGTGGCGTGGATTGCTCTGGTTTTGCACTTTAGAACAGAAGTGCAATTTTTCGACGATGTTTTATTGCCATTACTGCTCGAAAGTGCAAAACCAGAGCAATCCAGGCCACCAGTGTTTTTCAATGAAAAACGCCATCAGTTACTCAACTCGCTCAGCAATGCTTCTGAAACCGATTTGCAGGTGAGCTGAACTCAGTGATGATGAAGTACGGAGTTGATTATTGCCAGCCCTGTTAACAGGTAACAATCATTGTGAATCGTTTTCTGCCATCGATTCTCGAAGCTTCGGTGGAAAATCGACACTGCACAGTATACGGTTTTACACTGAAATCCGAAAATGACTGAAAGGGTAAATGAAAGAACGAACGCATTTTTGAAACTACTGTTCCGCTTATGCCGTTGACTGGACATGTATCTCGTTCTCATTATTTTCAAGCGGAGCTGAGAGTGACATTTATTTCTCGGCGTGTTCGTCTATTTTGTGTCATTGAAAATTGACATTTATTAGCTCTGATTCAATCTCATGAATGTTTCGTCAATTGTGTAAAGCCCCTATCATATGACATTGCCGTGATAATGCACTATAATCTGGAAACGAATGCGAGCACAACTGGTGTGCAGTTATGAGAACTTGTTCGTCCAATGATGTAGCTGCTTCTGGCTCAACATTCGAAACGATGAAAAACAGTGTCGGCATCCACAAAACTGTCTGCCATTGTTTCTTCTCCCGAAGTTCAACTAACATTGAGATTATAGCGTAACATTTTCGAACAAAACGTTGCAAATGGGCGAGCTCACACTTCCAAAAACTTTCTTTGCTTTCTATTTTGATATACCGTTTACAATATACTGTTTATTTGAAATGGTCTGAGATATGATAAATCAAGCTATAATTTGCAAGAGAAATAGCACACTAGCTAAGTTTTCAAGTGCAAGCATGCATGCGACCGACAGTACTTTTCAGAAATTTGTTTTGCAATGGGCCGTGAAAAGACGAAACATAGAATTCTTCCCGTGTTTGGATGATGGAATGGCGTGATTCATTGTCACAAGAACGAATTTCATGTATTATTTTCAAAGGTACGCACGAGTTCAATCGATTGTTAATCATTCTTAGAGATTACAATATCTGGCGATACACATCTTATAAGTAAAAGTATCTGTCTGTGCACAAATAATCGCTCTATTATTATAACTATTATTGATTTTTTATAGAGTCAATGTCAATAACAAGTCAATAACAATGAAATATCATATTATCATACTAGATAATCATTGGCAGGTTTTGAAGACTTGGATACGATTGGTAAGAAATAAAACGTTGGATGCAAACTGGGTTATTGGAAAATCCAATAATGTTATTTGTTGCGCTGCGTTGTGACGATGGACTTGGTGGATTGCACACTGATATCAACGTATTTTCTGCTGATTGACAAATAAGTGCAGCTTAGGTAGTAGTCAGAGCTGCTAAATCTCACTATCAACGAGCAACTTTGCACGACGAAGATTGGAAAGTTTATGTCACTGGACTGCTGCCAACCAGGCTCTACCAATCATCATATATTGAGTGTCTGAGAGCCGATCTATCATAACTTAAATTCTCTTGATATTATACTTACCAGGACGCTCATTGATTGTCGAAGCGATTGATATTATCTTCATTTCTCCTGTCACTGCTTGATTTCGATGTGACTAAATATTAATCAAGCAGCTTAAACATTGAATTAAATTCATGTACACCAATAAACTCCGAAATCCAATGACTGTTTACAAAGAACAATGAACTTTATCAATTTATGTTCATGTTAGTACTCTCATGGAATTTTTTTTACTTCAACAGGGAATAGGAGAATGAGAGAGAGAACAAAATGCGTCACCTGTCTTTGACTGAGTATACTTTTACTTGGTCATTGAACTATCGAGTATCTCATTTGACAGACACTTTGATCGTACCGATTACAGTTGACGATGATTTTAGTCAGTCTGTCAAGGTCATTCGACATGACTGACAATTTGCAGCTCTGGAAGTAGTACGGAAATAGTAACCATTCCAACTCAAACAGAACATCTCAACAGCATAACAGCCTCCATTGCCAGCCGATCCCATCTCCATTGCTCACAGTAAGAAATCAATCATAAGAAGGAAAGGTAATGTTGATAATTTGAAAAAAAAACCTGTTTTAATCCACCTAGTGGTGTAATGATGTCTTTCTCATATCAATCATACTATCATATATAATACTGTGGTATTCTTCAAAATAATTTTCTTCGATTCTTAAAAAAACCGAAATCGGTTTGTTTGACCGTCTACTGATAACTGATAAAAACTATCAATTGGAGAAGATTTGAGGCCGATTTAGACAACTTTTCACGGTTTTTCGCCCTTTTCAGTGATGGTATAAAATTTTTACCACACTTTACCCTATATTTCCGGATCCGGATGAATTTCAGGAATTACGTATGGGACCACAGGACCTTTCATTTGAACTCAAGTTTGTGAAAATCGGTCTTGCCATCTATGAGAAAAGTTAGAACACATGTTATCATTTTTTGCACATTTTACCCCATAACTCCGGAACCGAAAGGCGGATCCAAAAAATATTCAGGAATTTTGTATGGGACCACAAGCCCTTTCATTTGAATCTAAGTTTGTGAAAATCGGTTCAGCCATCTCCGAGAAAAGTTAGTGCAAAAAACGTTACATACACACATACTCACACTCCCTCAAAAAAATTTTGAAGAGAGCGAAAATTTTTCTTGACAGACGCACATGCCTACTGCAATCATTGCTCGGATGATCAAATAATTTTATTTGCACACATAATCTAGCAGAAAAAAAACTAAGGAGCGTTGACAACACTGAGAGCACGATGCGGTGCTCAAGTATTGCTCTCAAAAAAGTCTAATTACAATTTGTATCAAATAACTCATTGTAGACTAATTGGTCGAAAGAGTTATTCTGAGTGATAGGGCAACTGTAACAAGTGTGTGTTAATTAGTGAAAATTAGTTTGGATCTTGCATAATGCTGATTCGCGAAACTCAATTTATCACCCACTCACTGATAATTTATCACCCAAAATTAAACGATTTCAACCGATCGAAGCACCATCTGTACATCATTATGGATGAACGAAAAATGACAGTTACCTCTGGAAATGATTTAATCATATGTTTGAATTCTTGCAATCATGTATGAAATGTGTTGAAAGTCAATCCTGTGATATTGGCTAAGCATCTAAAATTGGTCTGAAGCAAACCCAACTGCGAGTGCTCAATCTTTTTCAGCAGTGATTTTCGCGGCCACCATATTTTGTTTACAATAAGGCGAATAGGAAACATGATAATGGTGGGATTTCATATTTTTCTGTATTAAAAATATCATTTTTAACAGTCGGTATAGACTCCGCCGATTATCCGGGGAATGTTTTATCAGTGGATCTATTTCCTTTTTGTCCAATTTTCATAGATAGTTTTTTTTCTCGGGTTGAACTCAAAGTTGAAGTTCATATCCGTGCGAATGATTCTTGAGATCATATTTAAACAGGACGTATGTAGATATGGACTGCGAAGAGGATCAATTGTATATTTTTATTAGGTTTTATTTTGATTGGAGAGTAGATATCGACATTACTTCGTATTGCGTTAGGTATTGTTGTTCGACTGATGATTACCGAGTGATATCTTTCCAGCATTGCGGCTGTCTGTTAAAAAAAGGATTCAATGCATGAATTGATGGCGACCCTCCCGATGACTGGCTGTCCGGAGCTTTACAAGTTTTATGAGGTACTCATCTTATACATCGGATTTTAGTAGGAAGCACATATTACTACAAAACACAATAAAATTTCAACGTATTCTCGATAGCCGGCTACCCAGAGCAATAAACACAGGTTAATATTTTAACGAAATTTACTAACAAACAACCCTATCCTGTGATGCATGTGGGAATACAGAGGATTCCCTTCCCACGTAGATCTGAATTTGGGATCAATGTAGTTTTCGCAATGTGAAACAACGTGTTATCCTCAAGCACGTTGTTTCAGGAAAACATTCAGTAAGCGGTCTCTAAAGCTAATGCTAATAATCTAAATTACACAAACTAAATACGCGTCGGTTGCTTGCCGCAAGAGATCAAAAGTCTCTCGGAAATATTTGAATCTATTTGATGCAAAAATAGCATTGAGGCTGGGGTTTTCGATGGAACGATGACCTGGGAACGCAATTTACAAACAATGTTTGAATTTTTCAATATCCGGGCATAATCTCGAAAAAAAGTTTTATAATGCTATTATTTGAGATAATGTCCCTCATTATCTCAACTAATAGTTTTCATCGATAATTCACAAAAAATCTTAGCATCTGGCAAAAGAGACACTGGATTTCCAAATGGACAAGCAAGAGATTCTGAAAAGAGGTATTCTTCCGTACATTGAAGGTAATAAGATACCTGAAAAGTTATGTGCAGACATGGCAAACTGTTGCTAAAGATAACGGGGTGGATTTTTCGGAAAGGACATCATACTAAATTCCGCCAAATTTAGTAATTGAGACGAAATATAAAGAAAAACAAATTGGACAATTGTCAAACAAAAGTCGAAATAAACTAGAAAGCTGCCAGGAGATGCGACAGAGATAAAGTGGTGGTGTAACAAACTGGTCGCTCAGATTAGCCAACAGCGTACCCTAAATAGGATAAATGGTGATGGACGAACAGTTCCAGATTTTACCAACATTGTTATTTTATTAACATGGTTCCGAGATAAATATTTATTGCGTATGTTGGTAACATTGTATCTTGCAATATTTAAAAGCGTTCTCCAAGGTAGACAGTTTTTCTTTCGAGTTTTCACAAAACACGAAAGTGATGGGATGTTAAATGATACTCTCATCAGTTCATGGACTTGTTACATATTCCATTTCCACTCTTCAAATATAACTACTTTTAAACATATCAAACTTTTCATAATCTTCGATAACTTTCACTGGTAATATTGGAATTATTTTCAAAACAAGGAACTTATTGCACACCATACGAGCAATGTGCAATTATCCAATCCTTGTGCGAAGAGTTAGCCAAAGCAATACAAGACCATTGTTTTCAACTTGGAATGGGATTTCATCTGTAGAGTTTGATATGCATGTTTTATTATTATTTTCCTTATACAAGGTTAGTTGCGAGAATGTTTCATATGTAGATATACTAAGGGATGGTACTCGAAAGGCAAAGTATCGGGATACTGAAATTTTTGGTATCTATACAACGTATCAAAAGACAATAAAGTATCGATACCAGTAAGTATCAATTTATACTTGCACAGCAATCATATCAAAATAAAATAAAATTAATTTTTACGTTTCGCATTCAGCTCGTCAGTGCGTCAGCAATTTATGTTGAACTGCTAACGCCACCTAACGGTTCAACATAAACCGCTGAGCAGACGTAAAGTATTTGCTATTTACAAATCACTTATTTGCACCGAAGAGCCATATCTATCCTAACGTGCCGAAAGAGCAAAACAAATCGACGGCATACTGGCCGCCAACAGATTGTAGTCATTCAGGGGTTTGGTACCTCATGTGTACCGTTTTGTGCTAAAGTGCGAATGGCTAATTTAGGTGGCGTTAGCAATTCAACATAAACTGCTGACGCACTGATGAGCTGAATGCGAAACCTAAATATTAAAATTAGTCATGTGCACTTTAGCACAAAACGGTACACATGAGGTACCAAAACCCCTGAATGAAAATAAAATTGTCGACTGTGGCGTTATTTTATGGTGTGCAGAAAGAAATTTTACACAGTAAAACAAGAATTGCAACAATCTCGATGTGATTATCAATTGATGTGAAAAAAAATTAAGACGTACTCAACATCAATGGCAAAAAAAAACTTTTTTCAAGAAATATTGCAGATAAATCATCAATCAGAATGTATATGATTCTGATATTAAATTATGCATCTTTTCGTGTAATATTACAACCTTTAGAACAGCTAGTCGGCTAATCCACGACATACCAATACATGCGCGAGCTCGGCGCTTCATCGAAGACGAAGAAATAAAAATGTTCCATTGGGGACGGGTATAGCGTGATGTCTTTCACAGGCCCACCTGGGTTCGATTCCCAATCCCGCACATAGGGTTGAAAAGTTTTTCTGACCCTTAGAGACGATTGACCTTAAGGTTAAAGCCTCTATAATTGCATAAATGTTCCGTCGTAATGGGAATTGACTTCAATCTGTTTCAGTACTGTAAGTATCGAGATCAAAAGTATCGATACTAACAGTATCGCTCTGATGCCATATCGCCAAAAATACCCAATTCTTGAAAGAAAGTATCGATACCTCAAAGTATCGATTCGGTATCGGACATCCCTACAAGGTACTCGGTATCTAACATTCCTCCTCCTTTCAGGTTGAGCTGCATTTAGATGCTACAGGCGATAGCATTAAAAGGCATCCAGAGATGAAAGCAGATTGCAAAACTGAGAAAACGTTTCCTCAAAAACACATTTTGTAGCCACTATTAGTTCTTATCAATAACGATGCAGCAACACACGTACAGCTATTAGCTTCAGTTAGAATCGAATTATGTTGGAAATATTGATCCTCATTCCACGGGAGTCATACATCATTTGACTTTCAAACTTGGTATCAAATGTTAGGCACAATATGCTCGTTATATGACTAAGCAGGGTACTTTCCAATCAGTTGCAGAAATGGGCAAGGGCATAACAATTTTTTAATCTGTATATGTCGAGAATGAAACTTAATTGAGTTGCATCGATTCTTCAATGATTGAAAGTTTGATAGATGAATGTACGAATGTAAGGAAATTGAATTCAAGTTTTTTGGACACATGTGAGATCTGAGGAGATGTAAGACTACGGCATATTTTTTTCGTGTAAGTCAGTATTACATATACATATACAGTATTTTACCTATTTCCTTATAATTTCATTATATGATTTTTGCTCAAAGGTATGTGGTATTTCAACTGCTTATCGTAGTTTTACTATATTTTATTTGAAATCATGTATTATGACTAAACCAGAGAGCCGTGGATAGATAGCTCAGGTCTCTTAAGGGAAAATTTACAATCTTAGGAAAAAACAGCCATTGTTTAAAAAAGCAAAAACAATTTTCTTCGTGTTCGATTAGCAGTAATCCACAAGAAAAATATCACTTTATTTAGTGCATTTTTCTTACTAAACTGATGTTTTCTTCTTGAAGATTCATCTAACAATTGCGGAGAAAACTGCTTTCACGTTTTTCAACAATGGCTGTTTTCCTGAGATTGTACGTAGAACCTTCAGGAATCAGGAATCAGAACAAATTGGCTCAAATGGCACGTTCCCCTTGATATTTGGAGATTTGTGCCTTGCCATCAATTTGTTTTTAGCATCATTTTCCCGATATATAAGAGGGAAGGATTGAAAGGAAATGGTAAGGGTTGGACTAGGAGGATGGGAAAAATTGACGACACAAAAACACATAAAAGCAGAAGTAAATTCTGCGCCCCTAAGGGATGCTGAACAATCTGCTGAGGATCAGATTTAGTGGAAGCAGAAGGAAATTCTGAACCTCTACGAGGTCCCGAACAGTCTGCTGTTTATAAAACCTCCAACCCCCGAGAGGATTTAGAGATCTTACAAAAGCGACACCATTCTGCACTCCCGGAAGAATGCAGAACGACTCGCAGTATGTACGAGCAGAAGTAAATGCGGTACCCCCCAGAGGATGCCAAACAATCTGCCAAACCCTATTTAAGGTGAATACAGAAGGGATTCATTCACTCCAGGAAGAACGATGAACCCTTCTGACTATAGCTCCTTACCACATTGGGTGAGAAACGAGAGAATATCCTTCAATTTTAGCTCCGCATACACAGACTCAACCATGTATGGAGAACCAAAAACCCGGATACGTAGCTGCGTCAATGCGGGACAGTTACATATCAGATGATATGAAGTACCATAATCGCATTCACACAAATCACACGAATAATACTCAGCACGTTGAATAGTAGTCATGTGATAATTGAGTTTGCAATGCCCAGTCAGAGCTCTGACCAGAAAACTGCAATGATGCTTGGAAAAATGCAGTGGACACTTTGACATTTTCAGATTTAAATCTGGTAAAAATGCTTTTGTCCGAGAGCAAGTTTGCAAGCTGCGCCAGTAGCTGGCATGTTTGGATGCGGCCCAAGAACGAATCTTGTGCTTAATCCAACTAGTTGAAAGTGGTAAAGCTGGTTCAGGACCAACGAAATCATTCGTTGCACCAGCTCTAGCCAACTCATCAGCCCATTCATTTCCAGTAATACCAGAATGGCCGGGTACCCATATGAAGTAAACAGCATTTGAAATGCTGAGGTCTTCAATTTGAGTTCGACATGCGATCACTAGATTCGACCGTGAGTCATTCGAACTGAGTGCTTTTAAGGCTGCCTGACTATCGGAACAAAAATAAATACGTTTACCACAGATCCTCTGCTGAAGTGCCGATTGTACTCCACACAGAATTGCGTAGATTTCTGCTTGGAACACAGTACAGTATCTACCAAGTGAATGAGACTGCTCCAGCCTATTTCACGACAGTAGATACCAGCACCAGCACGACCATTCAACAGAGAACCGTCCGTAAAACAAACTATGTGTTCATCAAGTTGTCGTTCCAGACAACCAGACAATCATTCCTAACGAAGAGGATAGCTCACATGGAATGTTTTGAAAGGAAAACTGCATGTGAGAGTTAGGTCACTAGGAGCGAGTAAATACTCATCCCATGTAACCATTTGAGACCACAAGCGAGTGTGGCTGGTAGCATAATCTAATGGGTTACTGTTCCAAAGCCCTGTAACCTTAAGACGGTATGCACAAGATAATGCTTCTTGTTTTAGGAACACATGTAGTGGTTTAATGCACAGTAGCGCCTCTAGAGCAGCAGTAGGAGTTGTCGTGAATGCTCCTGTCATCGCCATTAGGACCATCCTTTGGAGATGATTTAGCTTTGACTGAACTGTCGCGACTTCTCCTTTCTGCCACCATACAAGACATCCATATGCTAAAATTGGTCTAACGATAGTTGTGTAGATCCAATGAATATATCTGGGTTTGAGTCCCCATGATTTTCCAAAAGCTCGTCTGCATTGGCCGAAAGCCATGCAAGCTCTTTTAATCCTGAAATCAATGTGAGCAGACCAATTCAGTTTTGAGTCAAGAATAACCCCGACGTATTTAACTTGATCGACCACAGTGACCCCTGAACCAAAGAACTGCAACGGACGAGCTCCTGTAATTATCCTACGATGAGTGAAAAGCACCATTGATGTTTTGCCGGATTTACAGATAATCCAAACCTGACAACACCATTGTTCAACAGATCGCAGGGCTTGCTGCATTAAATCAAAGAGAGTGTTAATGCTTATACCGGTCATCAATATATGATAATCGTCGGCAAAACCATAAGTCGGAAATCCAAGGTTATTAAGTTTCCTTAACAAACTATCAGCGACTAGGTTCCATAAAAGTGGGGATAGTACACCACCTTGAGGACACCCACAGACACTCAGCTTTCTAATCTCTGGCCTGCCGAAGCGATGATCAAAGAAGTTGATTGCTAAGCATTGCGTGTATCCAGTAAGGGAAAAACCCAAGATATTCCGTTCACGACTGCAATGTTTAACCTCCTGCAGCCATTCAGCCATCGGCACGGAAATACACCTTGACTTAGGAGTTCCTATTTTTGTGGCCTTTTACGACATGGAATAGGAAACCAGTGGATCAATTCTTGGTAAAAAATAATTCCGCCGGATGCCACACGGCTTACCTGTTTGGTGGACTTATACCACCGGTACAGGTGGACCGTAGCGTTATTCTTAGCAGTTGGGAAACCGCTACCGACACTACACGGCTATCTAGGCTGCTCAGAGAGGGAAGTTAACATTGATGGTCAACTTCCATGGATGGCCGAGCAGCCGGTTCCTAAACTGATGTTTTCTTCTTGAAGATTCATCTAACAATTGCGGAGAAAACTGCTTTCACGTTTTTCAACAATGGCTGTTTTCCTGAGATTGTACGTAGAACCTTAAAGAAACCTTTAAGAAAAAGTCCTTCAAAAGGCTTGATTCGAGTCTGATGTGTTCTTCTAAAAACAAACCACCCGGCGACAGTACACCGAGATGCTTCATTCACACATTGCATATACGGCATGCGTGTAGTAGTCTTTGCTTTCAGATCCACATGATCACTTATGTCGTTTTTCATTGAGAACACTCGTGGAGTGTTTTGCTCGATTCGTGCATTTTTCGTGCAGTCGGGCAATAAAAACAGGTGCACTGTGTTTCATTGATTTGCACCGCACGAAAAAAATGCACTTTCGGGGCAATTCGCGGGCAACTATTTTGCACCCGTTTTCTTTTCAGAGCAGCAAGCGTGCAAACCAAACTTTACAAAACCGTTTCATTGATCAACTGTCAGGGCAAAACACTGGCACCGAGCGAGTGGAATCAATGAAAAACGACATTATATTCGCTCTTTAAAAACAATCATCATGTGTTTTTTGTCTTATAGAAAGCGCATATATAAAGCGTCGCAGTTCACGCAAATTCATGTATAAGAATATGTGATATAGTTCCATGACATGAAATTCACTGAAAAAAGACCGGTGAGTAAAACTAACATGTTTCATTCAATAATCCTTCGTATTATTTGATTGATTGTGTGAATTTTGTAACTTTTACTACTTTGCTTCCCGAATTGTTTACAACTGTTGAGTGCTCCCAGAACTTGAATTCTTGGCATTCAGAAAATGGGACTGGATTAAAGTACTAAATTTGGAACCTAAGACTTGCTTCGAATTCAGTTCAGGTTAGGAATCCAGTTCTTAAGAACTCAGCTCATGAATTTAGTTCTATAATTATGGAACTCAGAATCAAGGCTCAGAATTTAATCTTAGTACTAATTTCCGAACCTAAATTAAGCAACTGTATTCAGTTCCAAATCCTAGTTCTAGAACCCAAGTGCCGAGTTCAATTTCAATATGCAGGTTCTGGAAATCTAAACCTGAGTTCCTGAAATGAATTCTGAAAATGAATTTTAATATTAAATTCTTCAACTGATTTCAGGAATTAAATCATTGAACTAAATTCAGGAACTGAATTATTAAATTGAATTTAAGGAAATAAGGAATACAATTATGGTTCAAAAATCCGTTCCAAAATTTTGTTTCGGAGGTTAGATCTAAAATTTTGTTCCAGGATTTAGAAATAGGATTCATATTTTGTATTTTGTTCCAGAATTCTCAAATAGAATTCCTGAATCTAAATTCTGGATATGAATTCCGAACTTAAATTAAAGCACTATAATCAATTCCAAAATCTAGTCACAAAACTATTCCATAAATCTTGTTCCAGAATCTATTTTTTCTCACTAATAGTACTGTTGTTGTAACTTTAACCGTTTAACTCTACTAGGTCACGTCATTACACTGTCACAAAATCACTATTTTCACAGTCACTATTTTTACAAAAGTGTATCAAACGTTATAAAACAGATACGTATTTCGGAATGTTATTTACATCCTTCATCAGTGTATTGGTTTTATAATATTTTTTCTAATTCTTTTAGGATTCGGTTCCAGAGTCATATGGCGTTTTGTATTGAAAAACACTGGTGGCGTGGATTGCTCTAGTTTTGCACTTTCGAGCAGAAATGTCAACCTTCAAAAATGCCAGTTTTAAGTTTTGAACCAATATTCTGGAACTTATTACTGGAACTGAAACCTGATAATAAATTCAAAACCTTGAATTAAGATCAGAATTCAGGTGGATCAGAATCCAGGTTTTGAATTCAGTTCCAAATTCAGTTTTAGAATTCATTTTCAGAATCCAATCCAAATAAGGCTTTACACCTTGCCTGTCTGTTTTTGTTGTGAAGACGGAAATCTTTGTTAGACATAATTTTCTATTCAATGTAACATAAATTTTCGAAAATTTATTCACATGGTAATATTAACCTTGTTTCCAAATAGTTTTCTATGCAGCGTGAACTTTAAAATAGGTAAAAATAATTTTTCTTTTTATCTACTGTATTTTACGTCATATCTGATTGAGATTTACATGTTTATAACGCAACTTTTACTTACCGCTTCAGCAGAGATGCAGATATACTTCTGTGGCTTAATGGATATACAGACACTCTTTGTGATCTAATAATTCTTGGTTCAAATCCCAGTCGTTACCATTAATTTTTCTTTCATATATTTTCTAGCCATGAAATTTTCAAATCGCACATAAAATATTTTTACTTCTGATGGTTGCCTTTTGTTACAGCTAATTGGAATTTTAAAGGTTTCTTTGTAACTGTGTGAGTGTAACTGTTTATGAATAAAATTGCGAAATGAACATATTGTAAAGGTGATATATCCAATTCAACAAATTATAATTGTTACTGGGGTTACATTTAATCAATTTTTTGTCTCGCAATTTTGAAGAATTGTTATCGGATTGAAGACAACCAATCTAAGGTTTGCACGTTGCAAAATCAGGCAAAAAAAACTCAAAGCATAACAACACTTTTATTTATTCAAAATCCGATAAATATCCCTGTAATAAAAGATTGATTGACACCTTTTTTTTTTATTATAATAGGATTAGTCGAGCTTATTATATTCACTTGCTCTAAATTTCCGTTTGTACAGGTTTTCAACTATTTGTCTGAGAGCATTTTGCCACCTTTCAACAAAATTTTCCTCATTTTTACATGTCCTTTCGATTTCTCACGATTGCGCTTCCCAATACAACAATCTTTCTATGATAAGAAGTTTTCGGAGGATTTCAGTCGTTTGATACTACGTTGATGATGTTTCCTGCATGCCACCCCTGAGCCACTTAACCATAATAGCAAGATGCCAAATGAAGAAGAAACAACCCACATCTCGTGTGCTTCTGGATGAATGGAAGTATCCGTAGGCTGGTTAATAGATCGTATCCTATTGGTAGGACGATTTTATTCATCAATACTCAACAATAAATAGTCTGTCTAACCATGTACTTTTTAATCTGAGATCTAGTTCTATTTGTCGAGCATGAATTTGAAAAAGATTTAAAACTGCTCGACAAATTTGTTTCAAATTTACGAATATTTGAAACACGAATAGAACACTGTTTCAAATTTCTTGCCAGAGTGTGTAACGAAATCTGATAGACGGAATGTCAAAGCATCGAATGACATTTCAGAAATTGTCAATGTATTTTGTAAATCACTATCATCCAGAAATTCTTCTAAAGGTTCGTGCCAAAAATCGTTTTCGAAATCATACATTTAGTTTGTTTCTGATTTGAAAGATCATAGTAGGCACAACACCAATACATTTACAGAAATATAAAATAGATTTTAAATTTTAGCAGTGAGATCATCTAGCTCGAGTTTTGACAATTTTGAATTATACGACAACCTGTTATTTTAGCACAGATATCCATCACAGCGTTACGAATTGCCAAATATGGTATAACACTTAAAACCAGGACGCAGTCTGACGTCAGCTTCGAAATCTGTTTCAAGCTTAAGCTTCTTGTTTGAAGTTTATGTTACCTTAAACGATCTATGTCCTATCTCTTTCTATTTTTTGAACGAAAGCCTAATCAGCGTCTACCCCTCTCTGAAAATTGAAGTTTTCGTTCTGCTTACCGCCAGATACTAACATCCCATCTAGAGTAAACGGATTCCGGAAGGGTTTCGAAAATCTACTTACTATCAAACGATGTACTCTGAATTATTTTGCTGTGTCATCGACGAATTCCTCACAGTGTTGTGCAAAACTTTCCCGCTCACTTCGTGTTCTTTCGATTCTTTTTTCTAAACAATGCGTTCACAAGCAATTGCATACTGTTAGCGTTGTTTATTGTTTATATTCATATTGACAAAATAAAAAATATGTGGGTAATAAACCATGGCTAGATTTTGCGGAGAGTATACCTTATATTGCAAGTTATGTTGTTGGAGGATTGAAAACAGTTTTACGCTATAAATATTTAAAATTGGATGCCCAAAAACAAAAATGTATTGTATATCGGAATATAAAAAAAAATATACGTTTTGATAATCGTTAAAAATCTATAAAATATTATTTTAAAAAGAAACATACTGCTGAATCGAGAGTGATTCATTGGGCCCGTAGGACTGCTGTTTGAAAATAACTAATATATCAACGATATGACTTTGCATGTTTAAAGCATTAGTAGAGACATTAGCTTTACTAAATAGCTACCGATTATTAGATGTTTCACGCGGATAAAATGCTTATTTAGTCGCCTCAAAATCTTACATCAAAAAGCTGCCTTATGATATTTTCAACTTATTCATATTTGGCAACAGGCGATAACTGCCAAACATGCACAACAGAAAGATCCTACGCAAAGATAGTTTTTATAAAAAAAAATTGATCAGAAAAACATTGAAGGAATGGGGGCGATTGAGTCGACAGGGGCGCTCTCTACTAATTTTCCCTATCTAGCAAGTGAAGATTTCTAACGTATCGTTGCTTTCTCCAAAAGAAGAGAGTATTTTGATATTTGATTATACTAATCAATCCATAGTGCACATATTTAGTTTGATTGCGAATAATGTTATTGCGATCGTTCATTTAAATTGACGATAAATACATTCGGCAATTTTCAAACAGCTCGCATGGTTTCTGTGGTATGCAAACCGTTTGACATTGTCGGTTTAACCGTTTGACATTTTCGGAATGCTTTCGATAATTACATTGTGGCTGGTTACGCATTTTATACATCAATCCTGCGATATCCTGTTGCAATTCGGGATTTTCCCAAAAAAGTAATTATTTTTGTTCCCTGCTAGCGATAATAACAATTTTAACTTTCAACACTGCATTCATTTCGAGCAGAAAAAACTAATCGAATCACAGAGTGTATCATGGGTTGGGTTAAAACAAAATGCAAACCTACCTCCACAGTATGCCTTGAAGTCGACACAGCAGTCACCCAGCTTTAAGCAGGCGTGATCACAGTAGCACGGTTTTACATTTAAATCCGACGTTGTCGCATTCGGTGGTACTTTCTGCACAACGCAGGCTGAATCTCGACCATTACAGCATAGGGCAGCATCCCGACAAGAGCCACCGTAAGCACCAGTCACAAAAAAGGCTATCAACTGAAGCAACATCAAACACTCGGTACACATTTTACTGCGCTTGGGTGTCGTTTCGTTGCTGAAAGAGCAGCTACTGGAAGATTCCAGCACTGGATAAGAAAGACACTCTAATTCGACCAATTACACCACTAATCGGCTTTCTTATCCTCACAGTTACACAACTTTTTCCGGCGACGGCCTGTGTAACGTCATTTTCATACCACAACAATTGCTGTTACGCAGCGAGTCATAAACATAACTTGCGATACTTGCGAAATATTTTCACGATCTGTAAAACGAAACAAGGCCAAATGTTAGATGAAGCAAAGAACTATATTGGATGAAGAAATATCGTTGATTCCATGAAACGATAATAATGAATGATTATTGGATATTGTTGTAAATATGTTGCATTCAAAGTTTCACAAACACACCTATATTAATCCACATAGTGGTGTGATGATGCCTTGCTCATATCACTCATGTTCTCATACATGAACAGCTGAAGCCAGTTTGGAAAACCGGCTCATTTTTTTTAATGTAAAAACTGGATAAACACAATGAGTGTAAAATCCGAACATGCAAAATCGATTAAATACATACACAGCTCGAAAAAATCTTGTGATTTTACATCTTATAAGATGCACATAAATGTATGTCACACAAATTTTTATACAGGAATATATAAAATTGTGTGATTTGAATATTACATGGCTTGAAATGTAATTAAATAAAAAACAAAAGATCGATAGCAACAGCGCGCGAGTTGAACCGAGAAACATTACATCACAAAGCACGTGAATTGATCGACTGAGCCACAGAAGCACATATCTGCTTCATGAATAATTGATACATATAAACCCATACAGAGCCACTTGGTAGCCGAGTGCAGATTACACTTGGAGCCTGTAAAATTCTGTTCGGATGAAATATTGCATCATTTGACAAGTTAAGTAGTTGTAAATTGTATCGTTTGTAGAATTATGTCACCTGTAAAATTCATATTTTTTTCTGTGTATTTTTGCAAGAATCACACAAAAAACACTTAGAATCAGAAAATCGGATGGAATTTTAACCGGTTATTGCAAAAAACCAAAGTCTTGGCATTAAATTCCCAATGTGAAATTTGGCCTTTCTGGTTCAACAGTCTTCTCAGCAGAGCTTAAAATTGTCACACATTCTCAATGAAAGAAACCATTTCAGCAGTCTCATTTTCAATGTTTTACTGTCTCATTCGCAAATGACCGACACCAGAACAAACGAAGAGAGACGAAGCATTTTAGTTTCTCATCGAAAAAATGAGAGAGCATAATTTACAACGTCACTCTTTCCTCTATGACAAGACGAAACCAAACTAACGTCTTCAGGTAGCAACAGCAGAATTGAAATTTTCATTCTTGCATCGGTGTATTGAAAATATGTGACGCTTGGCTATAAAAAGTGACTAAAATATGGCAAATCGAAGTAATTACATCCCAGAACTTCTTTGGAAACCAAAACTACTACAAATTCGAGCACCAACAGTTAAAACTTATTGTGAAACCTTTTTCTGTCGTTTTCAATTCTCACAGCTTTGGTTGAATATCGACACTGAATACTATAGGATTTTCACTGAAAACTGCAAATGACTGAAAGGGCAAATGAAAGAAAAAACACAATTTTGAAACTACTTTCCCGTTTATGTCATTGACTGGACATGGATTTCGTTCTCATAGTTTGCAAGCGAAACTGAGAGTGACAATAATTTCTTGTCATTTTCGTTTATTTTTCAGTCAATGAAAATGACTTTTATTAGCTCTGCTTCTCAGCCAATTCTTAGCGTACAACATCATTGCATGGCTAGTACTACGGATCTTTCACTAAGAATCCCTCCAGGTCGGGGCTCGAACATACGACAACTGGATTGTAATACCAGCGCCCCATGCAGGTTATTCCGAAACAAATGTTTTAATCCGGTTAATTGAATGTTTTTTTGCCGGCTGCGGCTGTGGACGAAACACGGTTAGGTTATGTTTAATGCCAAATCCATGCAGTGCTATCCATAGAGAGGATATTTTTTAAATCGCCGGATTTGATCGAAAAAATCATAGCTTATAGTGTATTACCTTCATTTATAAATGTAATGAATGCCTGGTACATTTGAACTAGTTGATCGAATCAATTATCTTACGATTACTCTAGCAGTTGTGAAAGTGATTTTATTTCAGTTCATTAAAAAGTATCGCACAGTACATGTTTTGTTATGTTTGTGAAAAAAATTTATCGTTATAACACATGGATCAATAAGTCCCGAGACTAAAGCAGAGATGGCGCTCGTAGTAAACCAGTAACCACGTCTTTCTAGAGTACTAACCTTTGCTTGAAACGGGTCAAAATTTTAAGTCGATCCGACCAGAAACAGCTGAGTTATCGAGGTTGGAGTAAAGTCGTTTTGTAGTTTGTTTAAAAAATGGAAAAAACCGAGTTTCGTGTTTTGATAAAACAATGTTTTTTTAATGAGTAAAAACACCGTGCAAGCGAAACAATGGATTGAAAAATGTTATCCGGACTCTAGTCCATCAAAAGCAACGATTTGTCGGTGGTTCGCCGAGTTTAAACGTGGTCGTACCGACACAAATGACGTGGAACGCTCGGGTAGACTTGTGGAAGCCGTTACACTGGAAAATGTGAGTGAAGTGACAAAAAATATAATAAAAGATCGTAAAGTGAAGCTCCGTGAGATTGCTGAGATGACACAGATATCATATGGAAGTGTATTTACTATCCTTCATGAAAAATTGAGCATGAAAAAGGTTTTTTCCAAGTGGGTGCCGTGATTGCTTTCGATGGAACAAAAACAGCAGCGAGTCGATGATTCAGAAAGCAGTTTATCGAGAAAAACCATTGTATCACCCTAAAAGGTGATTATGTTGATGAATAAAAAAAAATTGGCAAAAAAAATGTTGTTTCCATTGTTAGTCTCGGGACTTATTGATCCATGTGTTATATGGATTGTACGGCCTCTATCGAGTGAACACCATATCTCAAAAACTTTGCAGTGACCACGATATCTCAAAAACTAATCGATTCAGTCCAAATTTCAGGTGTTGTTCCTAATTGCTATAGCTAGTTCCTGATTGCTATAGCTAGTTCGATTGTACGGCCTCTATCGAGTGAACACTTTGCAGTGAGCACGATATCTCAAAAACTCAATCAGTCCAAATTGTCAGGTATTGTTCCTAATTGCTATAGCTAGTTCATGAACGAGAGGTCTTTCAAAAAAACAATTGCAAATTTGGCAATGCTTTTCTCAGAACAAATCGATATTTATTTACTAATTTTTTTTATTTCACGTAATTTACTTTGTTTTACTTATATACTACGCATTATTTCTAGGACGAAGTTGATTGTAATGGCCCATTATAAGGTTGAGTGGATGATTGAACACGCTGAGAAATGATGTCGTTTATATAATAAGAGATTGCGTCGTTCTTTGAGTGTATGTATACTGATGAGCATATAGCGTGCTTCATATGATGGAAGAGGAAATGCAGTCCAGTTTAATTTACGAAGTGCATATAAACGAAATTGTTTCTGAAATGATTCAATGCATTCTTCGTGTATAATATGTGGATTCCATACTAGGCTGCAATATTCCAGAATAGGTCGAACACATGTACTATAAAATAATTTAATTGTATATGGATCCTGGTAGTTATAACTGAAGTGTTTAGTGAATCCCAGCATACTGTTTGATTTGATGATTATGGAATTGTAAATTTCCACTAATATGAGCTTATACATTATTCTACGAATCGATTTCCTACATATATGTCTATAAATTGTGTTTCATTTCTCATACTGAAAGTTATTGAGATACATTTTACCTTTTTTTAAATAATAAATTGGTTTAACATTCGCTCAAACTTTGGAAATTTATAGGGCCGTGTGTCATATACCAATAAATTCAGCACGACGTGTTTCTCAGAGATGGCTGGAGCAAATTTAATTTAATTTAATTCAATTTATTTATTTCGTCAAGCAAATGTAGACTACATATAAATTGTTTACAATGTTCACTTACATAATACGCATTATTTCTACGACAAAGCTGCGATTTTATTTGATTTTTTGACATAGGTCAAGATGTTCGCAGTATTGATTGTAATGGCGCATTATTCGATTGACTGGACTGTATTTTGCATAATTTGTTCTAGTATGTTTTTCTAAACATAATTTCCTGGAACGTAGTTGACGGCTAGGTATATAAAAATTTAATTGTGATAATAATGGAGCTGATTGAATGCGTTGAGAAATAATGTCGCTGATAAAATAAAGCCTTGCAAAGTCGCGGCGTTCTTTAAGTGTTTGTATATTGATGAGCATGCAGCGTGCTTCATATGATGGTAGATGAAATGCTGTCCAGTTCAATTTATGAAGTGCATATAAAAGAAATTGTTTTTGTATCGATTCAATGCGTTCTTCGTGAATAATGTTATATGGATTCCATACTAGGCTGCAATATTCCAAAATGGGTCTGACATATGTACTATGTAGCAATTTTATAGTATATGGGTCTTGGAAATTATGACTGAAGCGTTTGATAAAGCCCAGCATACTGTTTTCTTTATTGATTATTGTGTTATAATGTTCCACAAATGTTAGTTTGGAGTCCATGATTACACCTAAATCTCGTACAATTTTACTTTTTTCTACTATTTGATTTCCTAAAAATATGTCTACAGAATGGGATTCGATTTTTCTACTGAAAGTTATTGAGTTGCATTTTTTTACATTGAGTTGAAGTAGACTTTTGCAGCACCAAATGTGGAATAGATTGATTTCGTTCTGGAATATTAAAGCGTCGTTGATATTTTTAATTTCCGTGAAGAGTTTCATGTCGTCTGCATATACGAGGTCTGTTCCAAAAGTTCACGGAATTTTTTAATTGCGCGCGTCTGGAGAGTCCGGTGGTCAAAATTTTTTTTTATTGTGTTGGTACATATGTCTCTAATGTATGGTGAAATTTTCAGCTGTATTCATTGTTTACATTCTGTCTTGTAGCGGCTGGTGTAGACGTGTTTTTTTGAGCTGGGCGATTTTTGTCTTGGTGACGTTGCGTGCTTCCACGTGGACGATTGTGCTTTTGTTTCGACATCATAACCGTACACCCATGTTTCATCACCAGTTATGACCCTTTCAAGTAAATTTGGATCGTCGTTGACGTCGTTTAACAGCTCCTGAGCGATGGTAATGCGTTTGTTTTTTTGATCCAAATTCAGCAGTTTTAGAACGAATTTTGCTGCCACTCGTTTCATGCCCAAAACATTTGAAAAAATATGATGGCATGAGCCAACTGATATGCCAACTTCATCAGCAACTTCTCTAATAGTGATTCGGCGATCATCCATAATCATTTTTTCCACTTTTCCCACATATTCATCGATTATTGACGTGCTGGGTCGACCGGAGCGTTCGTCGTCTTCAACGTCTTCGCGGCCATCTTGGAAACGCTTATACCACTCGTAAACACTTGTTTTTTTCATAGCAGACTCACCGTAGGCTCTCTGTAACATTTCGCACACTTGGTTACACTTTATTTCATTTTTCACGCAAAATTTAATACAAATTCTATGACTCTTCAATTCTTCCATTGTTTAAACTAACAAAAATCGCCGAGCTCAAAAAAACACGTCTACACCAGCCGCTACAAGACAGAATGTAAACAATGAATACAGCTGAAAATTTCACCTTACATTAGGGACATATGTACCAACACAATAAAAAAAAATTTTGACCACCGGACTCTCCAGACGCGCGCAATTAAAAAATTCCGGGAACTTTTTGAACAGACCTCGTATAAGAACTTTTAGATTTTTTAGCATGAAGGAAATGTCGTTTATATTTAAAATGAAAAGAAGAGGCCCTAGGTGAGAGCCCTGAGGTACGTCAGATGTTACATTTATTGGTTCAGAGTTTATGTTTTGGAAGCGAACTACTTATACACGATTCGTTAAGTATGATTCAAGCCACTCCAGAAGCCCATGTTCTATGCCATATTTTTGTAGTTTGTATAGAAGTAATGGTGTGTCAATACGGTCGAAAGCTTTACTAAAGTCGGTGTAAAGAGTTTCTACGTGGTTGCCAGCGTCCATTGCGTTCAGAGTGAATGTCACAAATTCAAGGAGATTTGTTGTAGTTGAGCGGCCTTTGAAAAAGCCATGCTGTTTGTTAGTTATTACGTTCTTTAGTTGTTGAAAAAGTTTTTCGTTGACAATTTTTTCAAATAATTTTGTAATGTAAGAGATAATGGCTATTCCACGGTAGTTCCGAATGTTAGATTTTGAACCAGTAATTAGTAATTTTACAAGATGGTCGCAAATGGAAGGTCTTCCAAAAAGTATTTACTATTGTTTTTGTTTTTAGGGTATTTGATTACTTTACGAATTATCCAAACTTTTATATAAAAAATTGCAATTTTTTTGACAACATCTGTCACAATTGGTCTTGTTATTAAGATATGTTATGGGATTCTGTACGATAATAGCTATCCAACAATCCATAGATTGTAAAAGTTCGTCTATTTTTAACGGAGTTGATATTTTTGTGTAAGCGACTTTTCCCTCTATTCTAGTGCACAGTGGTCATAATAACCAAAACGTGTTTTTTGTTTGCGCTTCAAAGGTTGATTTTAGAGCATAAATGCTTTCAGAAGAACTTTTGATAGTAATTGTCTCTTTCTCTTGATATAATTGAAATTGACAGTATTCACCTAGAAGTGAGGCGAAGTAATAATTTGCCTATATTGCGTAATAGAGAATTCATATCTTCGAAGAAGTTGTAGATTATTATTACAAGAAAAACACTCTTCTAAAATTTGTAATATCGTCTCACCATTGAAACCGTTTTTAACGCAAAAATTAATGCAAACTCGATGTTGCAAATTCAATTCCATTTTCAAAATTGTATGAAATTGAGGACACGCACAATTGCAGATGTACTCAATAAAGCGTAACTTTTACAAATGCTCAAGTATCAAGCTGAAAATTTGATAGAATATCAATGACAGATCTGGCAACCTAAAAAAACAAATCGGATGACTGAGCTATTGTCTTTGGATCTAATTTATTTTCCGAGTTATACAAACTTTTATATAAAAAATTGAAGTTGCTTGACAATGTCTATCACAATTGACCTTGAAGACTATATATTCCCAAATCCAAATCGTAATACAAATCAAACGAGTCGTAGATTGTAAGAATTCATCAACTTATCACGGAGATGTCGTTCTTTTCGTCATATCCCAATAGTTGGGGTTTCGAACGAGGCTTGATGAAATAACGCTGGGAATCAAAATTATACACTAGGCTAGATTTTCAATACAATCATTTCTGAGTGATTGAAAGATTAAATACAGTACTCTTCAGCACAGTATTTGGGATCGATTTTTCTTTAGCCAAATGATAACCCATACATTTAAATAACTACTTAGATTAAAACTAAATAGATTGTAACTACAACCACTGGAAAAACGAAGTTTTTATGTCACTCATGTATTATATTTTAAAAACATATGTGTATTTCTTTGAATTGATGACCAGTATTTCTAGTAACAATTTTTGATTTACAATCGATTGTTGATGCAGAAACAAACTTATAAAACCGATACACTGCAGAAGGATGTAAATAACATTCCGAAATACGCGTATCTGTATTGTAACGTTTGTTATGCTTCGTTAAAGTATAGTGACTTTGTGAAAGTGTAATAACGTGACAGTGAAATAGTGGAATTAAATGGTACATAAATAGTGCAACTATTGAACATTACTTGGTTAAGAGGTTAATCAGCCGAACACATTTTAACTGATGTTTTGGGTTTGAAAAGCGTCGCTTCTTGGCTGGTGCCAAAAAAGCTGAATTTCAGCGTTGGTTGTGTCGCAGTTGTTGGCCAAAAATTCAACCAAGCACCGTACTCTCCAGATATGGCCCCGTGTGACTTTTTTCTTTTCCCCAGACTCAAATTGCCATTGCGGGGAACGCGTTTTGAGACCATAGAGACGATAAAAGAGAATTCGCTGCGTGAACTAAAGGCCATACCTTCGGCGGCCTATAAAATTTGTATGGAAAATTGGATCAAGCGTTGGCATGCATGTATTGCCGCAGGAGGAAAGTACTTTGAAGGCGATAATAAAATAGGTATAGAATTCGCTCAAAATTTAGGAAAAATTTTCCGAAGCCAAGTCTTACAAGCCAGTTGTCGTATGTTTGAGCCCCGGCCTGGAAGGATAATTAGTGTCAGTAGGATTGTAGCACCAGCCATGCAATGGTTCTGTACACTCTGAATCGCCTGCGAAGTCTGTTGGAACAGAAGGTAAAATTCCACTACAGAAATGTAATACCAAGGCTTTTTAAACTCGAATAAAAATTGGCCGGTTATATATTTATGGGTTTTTTACCTTTTTTATATATATAAAAAATAGGTATAGAATTCGCTCAAACTTTAGAATATTTTTCCGAGGCCCGGAGGGCCGAATGACATATACCAATCGATTCAACTCGACGAACTGAGCAAATGTCCGTGTGTGTGTGTCTGTATGTGTGTTGTCAACTAAGAGGTCGAGATCTCAGAGATGGCTGGACCGATTTTGATCAAACTAGTCGAAAATAAATGGTCTCCCCGTCACCCAAAACGCTATTGAATGGTTTTGAGATCGGATGTTTACTTTTTGAGTTATACGGAGTTTTATGTCAAAATTTTCAGTTTTTTGACAGTATCTGTCACAATTGACCTTGAAAACAAAATATGTTTTTAGACTTAGATTCCGCACGGTAATAGCTATCCAACAAGCCATAGTTTCTTAAAATCCGTCCATTTTTAACGGAGATATCAATATTTTTGTGTAAACGACTTTTCCCCTTATTCCAGCAGTAGAAGTTTTGAGCACTGTATGACAAAGAAATGCTTGGGAGCAACGGAAAACACGATTTTTATACTGTGACATACAATTGTTTCTAAGTGCCCAAAAGACTGTGTACAGCATCCTTTTTCATGACAATTTGCCTTGGACCGATTTTAGCACGGTTCGTTTTTGGCAACATAATCGTTCGAATATGGCATTTATAAACCAGATGATATCAGCATTTTCGAGTTGAAAGTAATTCCATAATTATATTGATTTAAACTACTTACAGCAATAAAAGCTGGAAGAACATAACTTCCATATACCATACGACTCAGTTCGTCGAGATCAGCAAATGCGTGTGTGACAAATAATTTCACTCAATTTTTTCGGAGATGGCTAAACCGTTTTCTACAAACTCAGATTCATATGAAAACTAGTATACTTCCAAATTTGGATCCGACTTCTGATTTCGGAACCACAGGATGACATGTGAAACGAAATTAAAATAATGCAATTCATTTTTCTCGTAGATCGCTGAACCGATCTAAGATTCAAATGAAATCTAAGAATCATCTATGATTCAAATGAGAGGTCTTAAAATCCTATAAAAATTAGTCAGATCCGATTGCTGGTTTAGGAGATACAAGGTGATTAGTATAAAAATGTCCATTTCACATAAATTAATCAGGTTTATCGGGTTTGCAAATTTGGATAGTCGATTACCAAATAAATTTATTTCAGTTTTAGCGGTATTCTTTTTTGGATTCGGAATGTACCCCCAAATTTTAATTCGCACTACAATTTCTCAAAGATGTCTACACACTCCTCAGGCGAATTTAACTGATTTCGGCTACACCGATGTTAGAACTCCGGTTCCAGTATCGAATCGTTTCTCAAAGCTCAATCATTTTTTCAAAAAGGCCAAATCAAACTTCAAAAACAAAAATTCAAATTAAAGGACTCATGGTCCCATACAAAATTGGTGAATTTCATCCGATTCTGGAATTACAGATGATGAGTTTTCAAAATTCATACCGATATAGAAGATGTAAATTGTTTGGCGTATTAATTTATGGCCATTCGAATCATTTTGGGTTATGCTAGTTCCTGAATACCGGCTCTGGAAGTCCCATAAATAATGACGAAAAACTCTAAAGTGGAACTTACTTCGACATCTCATGGAATGTTCAATCGATTGTCACACGTTAAGATTGAAATTCGATACGATTTGCAGTTTCGAAATTATAGGGTTATGAGTGATTAAAATCTCAATTTGCCGTTTAAAACGACGATAATTAAAATAATGTCTTGAGAACTAGAACACCTAAGAATATCCATGCAAAAAACATACGGATTGATAAAAAAAAAAGGTATCATCTCACTGCCAGGTGGATTAGTCACGTTTTTTAATAAAATTCCGGTTCTTTTTTGATCATAAGGTATGACCACTATATCCAGTCGGTTTTCACAATTATTGACTGTAAAGTGCCTGTAATATCAGAGAAAGACAGTTTGGAATGACGACTTTGTTCCAAACGAGTAACAGACATGTCAAAACTATGTAAAGCCTTCGAAACTGCCAGCATTTCGAATTAAATGTTTTGAGATGTTGCCAACATCACGGTTGAGGTGTCGTCACTCTGATATCACAGGCACTCTTGTTGATTGATATGCTGAATTTAAACGTGATCTTGCATAACCCGTTGATGCACCATGATCTGGCTTCCAAATGAGGCAGTCAAATCCGGAAATCATCAATTCCACTGTTATAGAAAATCGAAAAGATGGTTGAAGGTGATATCTGACATCGTAAATATATCAAGTTTTCTATTGCAGACCAGAGGCTTTTTGACAGACGTGTTATAATTTATTCTTGGCCTGTTCTAGCATTAAATTTCAAGCCATATTAGCAGATGAAATATTACCATTTATGTCATTTTTACTCAGTCTCTTAGTCTAAACCGCAAAATAAATTCCGCCTTTTTTGCGACAGGAAATTACTTCTAGCAACTCATAATATTCAGTTTAAGTCTTTATGTGAACAGTTTCTTCGGGAAATTTTACTGCACGCTACTTCCACCAAACCTCTCGAAGAAATGTACACCATTCAAAAGCTAAACGATTATTCTATCCAAGGCGCCTTGCTCGAATGAAATTCGTTGAAAATGTAGCATGAATAAAACATGCTCGCCGAGGTCTTCTCACCTGTCAAATAACATTTAATCTTTTCGTATCAAAGGTTTTTGGCGTGCTGCTACCTTTACTATCGTTACGCCCTGGTATTGCCAAGCTAAATCAGAACCAACTGTGCATTACTGAAAGCCAAGGCGGAATTGAAGGCGTGAAAACTGTTCAAAATTAATGTATGCAGAGCTGAAAGATACGAGGAGAACCATCATTGCTGTAAGGTGTTTATTCTGCGTGCGAGGGTGGACTATGCAATCAATTGATGAGCCTTTTGGTGGCTGGCAGAGTTGTATGTTCCAATCACTCAGATAATGAGCACACACTAACACATTGCTATTTGTGATGAATAGATATAATACATCCTGAACTCATGATCGGAGCGACGATGTAGAAATTGGATTTGATGTCCGGAACGGAAATCCTTTGCCCGTTTACATAATTCATTTGAGAGATAATAAATTTACACATGTACTAATTACGAATGAAATGTACCGCACATAAAATGAAAGATTCATTGTATTGTAACATATGTAACTAAGCTTCCTGATTAGATGATTGATTAGTATAAATGATTGGAACTCTTATCTATTCATCTAAAATATCGGAAGAGGGTAACAGACATTGATGGAATATTTCTACCCTTGCTACCTTGTATTTAGGCTGCATTTCGTATTCATCGAAATGCTGTTAACAATGAAGAAAAGATTTAACTTGTTCACACAAAAGTCAGCACCAGAACAATCGAACCAACCTTTCGATTCAAAATATTCAGTTTAACCTTTCACCAGTTTCATTTATTTATCTGTAGCATCATAACGGCAATCTTAATTCAACTGACTTGATTCAACCGTCCCTCAATCAACATTACAACACCATTGCGACTCCCACATAAAAGAGCAAACAAACTGATCCGTTCCCTGAACCGTTGTAAAATGTGACGAAAGGTTAAACGAACCGCAGTATTGGTCGATCGAATATCGGCCGTCCGTTGGGTTAGTGGGGAGGTAGTTGGAGCGGTGCCTCAGAGCCAGATGAGGTGGGTTTGGTCTTTGTCTGACAGCTCGGTAATAAATTGAAGCAATGAAGGTAAAAGCTCTCCGGCAATTAATAGTTAACAGACCTATTTAATTACTTACTCTCAGACATAAGCGTTTCATCGACTGTCGTAAAATAACGTAAGTGACCTTGGACAATCCGTATTTCCTTCGGCGTATAAAAAAAAACAATCGTAAAAATAATCAAGACATCGTAATCGTCAGAACATCATGGTTGGAGATAAGCATAATGAAGAATAAAGGAGATCGGCTTTTTATTTTTATTACACTTCCTAATTTCTGTCTGTTTTCAAATAACATTTCCGCACAATTAAAAATATCTACTGGTTTTATTTCGTATATAATATATTAATGCAACTCTAGCAGCCAAATTCCGATGGTAGAAGAAACTGATCACAATTTTCATGAAGAGAAGAAAATCGTAAAATGTGTTTCTGTTCAAAAAATTGTTTTTTTCTTTTCGACGAATTGAACAGCTGAACTTCGATCACAAATTTTTTTGTAAGGAAGAAAATTGCAAAGAGAAAATTGCACCTGGTTTCTTAATTTGGAATTCTAGTGAAGTTAAAAAATAAATTTTCTGCCACTTAAAGAAGAAAATAATTTGCTCTTCAACATATTCTTCTGTGCTGAAGAAATTATGAAAGAAAATTCTTTTAGTGATAAAATTCAGCAAAATTATTGAAAAACTTTAACGTAGAAGCAATGGAGATAATATTTGTGAAATATTATCTGTTTAATGTGTTCACAAACTGCAGAAAGCAACTCTATACAGTGCATAACACGTGCATGATACGCCATGATTAAGATTCTGAAGCTATTCAGTCGAGGAAATTCATAGGATTCCGGACTCGTGTACTTTACGTTTTCAACAGATTACTGCACTGAATATAACAGATCGAATATGAGCAACATCAGAGATTAGCAATTAAACCGACAGAAAAATCAGGATCGACTTGTTCCAACATAGATAAAACGTTAACCACGTTATACAAAAATGGTATCTAAGAAATTGTAGTAAGTTGGTTTGACAAAATATATACACTGAAAAGTAGGTCAACTTTTTGAAGAATTTGAAAAATAAATTAAAAATAAAAACACGTCTTTAATTTTTCGTTTCGTTTAAATTTGTTCTTTATACATTTTTCAATTGAAAAATATACAGCAAAATCAATTTACATTCATTTGCAGACCTTCAAGCTCTTCATGAAAAACTTGAACCGTTATTGAAAACAAATATACGCTTCTATAAAATGAAGTCTGTAAATTGTTGTTGCTGTCAGTTCTTCATTTTTGAAAAGCAACTAATCGCATTGTTGTTAGTTTTTAATAAAAATTTCAAAATAAGAGTTTAACGAATACAAAATAAGAGATGCCGTAACGATTTGGCCTTTAACAAGAAATTGATTACATTTGAAAATGGAAAGTGTTTCGTGTATTAAGGCTATTCACTGCGTTCTTTCAAAACGTTTCATTAGGTTCCGAAACAAAGTCCTCTAGTCTGTTAAAAAAAAATTTCCACTACACACTACAACTTGAACACTTCTCACGCGATTTCTCTAATGTCGTTTTGCGTTATGACAACTATAACCCTGTTTCACCCTATATATTGTGATAAAATCGGATACAATATGTTTGCTTCGGTTCTAAGAAGAAATACCACTGCAAAATAGTTCAATAGTTATCCAATACTGCTGTTATAGCGACAGCGACTATCGAACAAAGACAGACTCTAACTAATGGTTTTCGTATAGCAGTTGAATACAGAAGCTGAGATGAATGAAAGTACCGTTACCCTATATCTGTTTTTTGTGATCACAGTGTTCACATCTATAAACACAGCGATTACGATTCGACTCAACTTTTATAATCTAGTAGTCTTAACTTAACTTAACTAAAAGTAATGACAAATGCAGTCTAACCTATTAGAATCAGCAGCCGTTTTTTACCAATGAGCATTGATGGCCGATGTCGGACAATGAAATGTAATAAGGCGAAGATTACGAGTTTTTTTTATTTAAAAAATATTTTTATTCAGGCCTATTTGCGTACAATTTTTTTTTTTTTTCAAATTTTTTTTGAGTTGGATCTCGTTATCACCCTTTTTATAGGGGGAGAGGAGTTTCCATTTCCCTCCTGCGAGGATTGAGGGGCACTTCGTTCGTAGTTCGTCTCGTCATCTATTGCCGCATCGATGGTATTGTTGTCGATTTCCGTCTTCTTTTCGTTGCTAGTTGCTGTAGATGCACCTTGTTGTACATTGGTTGCAATTGCTGGTTGTAAGGGTAGGTTGTTAACTGCAGCTGGTGTACTTTGTTCTATAGGGGATGATGATGGATTCGTTGAAGGAGATGCTTCATTGTTGTTGGTGGCTGTCACAGGTGCATTAGGGTTGCTTGGGGTTGGTATGAAGGACAGAGCCGGTGAAACATATTAAGCCCAAGTGGGTAATTAGGAGTACCGTACCGAGGAGAACGACCCACTATTTTGGTGTATTATTTAGTCGATTTTTTAAAAATATTTTGTTTCGATATAACTTTGCATGAGACGCGTAAATTCGAAGCTTGAAGCGTTTCCGATATTTTGTTGTAAAACAAAATTGCGCATTTAAGGGTTAATTACAATATCAAACTACAAAATTTCTGCCAATATTTATTTGTGTTTGCAAATTTTCGAAATTGTTTCTTTGAGAATTTTGGTTACCCTGATCGTTTAGTTGGTTGGAGTTGATGGTGAAAGATGTCTCGCATGAATCGAAAGCAATGTCTTGGAATTACATTCCTTCTGTGGACTTCGCAGCCGATTCTTAGCATACAGAATCATTTTATGGCTAGTACTACGATCCTACTGACACTATGAATCATTCCACGTCGGTGTTCGAACATATGATAATTGGCTTATAAGACCAGCGCCGTATGCATTGAACCGCAAACCCGGGCGAATCGAACGGTGCACAAAACAAATCCAGCCGCTGATGTGCATAGCACATTGTTAAAAAAAATCCGGGACCGACTGAGATGACGTTTGTAATGTCAAACTATCATCATCGTCAAATTTTCACGTGAATCGCACCACAAACACTAAACGTACCGACATACCTAAGTGACGTTACTTTCTGATTTACGGAAACTTAAAAATAACGAATTCCGTTTATTGATAAAACATTGCTTCATATAAGGAAAAACCGGGCAAGTCCAGCAATGGTTTAAGAAGTGTTACCTGCACTCAGATTAAAAACAAAGATCTGATTTTAACGTGACCAAATTAAGCAGTCATCCGGAAAAAATGTGAGCAAGTTTTGATAATCGTTATGGATGAACACAAAATCAAAGTCCGACTGAACTGGAAGTGCTTTTATGATCGTATGCGAAAATCTGGGCATGACAAAAATCATTTCCAAATAGCAACAACGCATCAACAATCAAGAGAGCTGGTCGGCACTGTTTAGTCACAATAAAAAGGATTACTTGCGTTGGTATGAAACGGTGGACGAAACATGGATGTATTTTTTTTCTCCGGAGTTGTTTCAACATTTAGACGGGGAAAACGCAACAGGTAGTAGTGGGAACGGCTATAGCGTGATGGGTAAGTCGATGCCTTTCACGCTGCCCACCTGAGTTCGATTCCCAACCCCGCACATAGGGTCAGAAAACTTTTCTAGCCCGAAGAGGTGAATGACCACAATGTTAAAACCTCTATAATCAAAACAAAAAACAAAAACAGGTAGTAACAACAAGTGTGGCGTCAGTTTTTAGATGCTCGAGGAATAATTAACGTTGACTACCTTGAAAAGGAAGTACCAATAAAAGTTTTTAGTTAATGCGTTAATAACTCAATGCGTTTGAAGTATGGAATCGAAAAAAACGGCCTCATATGAAACATAAAAAATCATCATTAACCAAGACAATGCACAAGTCAATGAAAATACTGGCCAAATTGAACGTATTGGGCACCCCCCACCATACTCTCAATAACCTAGCCCCCAGCGACTACTTGTCATTTGATGATCTGAGAGAGTCATCGCCGCAACTGAAGCCTATTTTAAGGCCATGGACAAATCATTCTATAAGTATGATATAAAAAATTTAGATAATAAATGAAGAAATTTTACTCAAGAAATGTTGTTTTCCTAGTTAGTTCCTGAACTTTTTGGACGACGTGGAAGCAACCTTCTCTACGGCAGTATCGAACCGCACCGAGTGCAAGTCGATTCGATACTGAATTTGGTTTTCTGTGAGTAATTTTCTCAAATGCGAACGCACTCGTTGAAGAGCAGAAATCATATGGAAACCGTGAACTTATGTATACGAAACCGTCATATCAGTTAGAGGAATGACAATGGTTTGAAAAACAAAGAGAATTAGACGTTGTTCGTAGTTGAGTTGTAACCACTGTCTATATGGTTTTACTTCTATATTTCGAATTTGTACCCCGGTATAGAAAACAAAGACGCAATCCTACGTCGAAAGATTTTGAGTGATTTCATTTATGTGAAGATAAAGAATGGAAAGGCGAGATGTGACAAGGTTGATTTTAGCAAACTGAAATCTTTTACTAACTTAACTTTCGCAAGAGGAGTTGAACTTAAGCGTCTCATCAATGCAAATCACTCGAGTCTCTGGTATGCCGGAAAGTACCAATAAAGGTATTTTACCACTTACTATCCGAACCGACAAAATAATAATTATCAGAAGTTGTTACTTTCTACTTGCGGCTGCATTCTCGTACACAATTAATTCTTCACTATCTTTAATAGTGAAAAAGTAAAAATTGCATGATGGGTTTCCATCAGGTAGCGATGAGTGCCGCGCTACTGAATACCGCTCACAACCTAGGCTAAACAGCCAGCACGCTGTGACTCTGGGGGCATAAGCAATAGTTCAAACAAACCTTTCATTCTGATGTTCAACTAGCTGTATAGAAATTGAAAAAAATATCCATACAATGAAGAACTCAATTTGTATAAGAATACTGTCGCAAGTAGAAACTGACAACTTCTGGTAACTTTTCTTTTGCCGGTTCGTTTAGTAAATGGTAAAAGACCTTTTTCGGTACTTTCCGGTACAGTCTTTTTAAAGACTATCAATTAGTCAGCCTTTATCAAGGCTATACAAAGAGTGATATTAGAGTGATACAAAGAGTGCTATTAGAGTGATATTAGAGTGACTAAGGAATTAATCAGCCTTTTTAAGGCTAGCTAGGAGTCTAATCGAAGACTAATTTAGCCTAGTTAATTTAATTTAAAATTTCATTCATTTCAAAAATGGCTGCGTCCAACCGGAAAGGCAACAAGCCTGAGGCTAAAAATAATTCAATACGGAATAAATCACAATCCGTTATTCAACATTTTGCTAATAGCATTCACGATCTTATAGAATCTGAATGTAAAAATAAAAGACAACGGACGGATTTCCCTTCCGTTGATTCTATGCCGTCTAACAATATTTACGAGATTCTTCCTGAATCCGATTGTAGCGACATAGAAGAAAATTCTTCAAAAATTCCCAAAATGGACGCTTGTCGTTCTGGGAAGAAACATCAATCTATGCCACCAGTGACGGTGATGATCTCCGACTTCAAAGCATTCCGTACTGAACTTTCAACTTTTCTCCCGGAAGTAAAAGTCTCATTTCAAATCGGACGAAGAGGAGAATGTCGAGTCTTGGTTGATGGATTGGAAGATTACGAACGTCTTATTCGATATTTGTCCGAGAAACATCATAAATTTTATTCATATGATATAAAATCAGACAGACCCTTCAAGGCTTTCTTGAAAGGATTATCAAATGATCAAAGTATTGATGAAATTAAAAATGAACTGAAAGAATTGCTTGGTTTTGCCCCTTCCCAAGTGATACTTAAGAAAAAAAGAGCGAATGGTACTTCTAAACCACGCTCTGGAATTTCCCATGAACTTTACCTAATACACTTCAATCGAAGTGATGTAAACAATTTGAAAACTTTAGAAAAAGTACGTTTCATTTCCCACATTAAAATTCATTGGGAACATTATAAACGGCATAATCGTATTGCAAACTTAACGCAATGTCGTCGTTGCCAAGGCTTCGGCCATGGAACCAAAAATTGTCATATGGATATACGGTGTTTAAATTGTGGTAAATCGCATTTGAAAGACGTTCGTCCAATGAATGAAACCACTGATAAATTTTCATGTTCAAATTGCAATGGAAATTATAAATCCAATTATTTGAAATGTCCTGTCAGGGAAAAAATTTTAAACGCTCGTTCGCTTAGACAACAAGTCAAATCAACGACCTTAAATTTACAGAACATACCTGAAAATCAAAAAACCGTTACAAATGCCACGCCTAATTCTTCTAAGGCACTGATTTCTTCGAATTTAAAACAAAAAACAGGTACGCCTGCCAATTCGTCTCCTAACGAAAACAATTTATTGACAGGTAGATCGACCTCATCATCATCTTCTTCTAATGTCAGTTATGCTGGTATATTAGGTAGAAATCTACCACCTATTTCTTCTAATGTAAATAATTCTAACGAAAACAATTTATTAATAGGTAGACCGGCCAAATCATCTTCTTCTAATGGCAGTCTACCTACAAATATTCCTTCAATGCCATTCGCTTCTTTAAATGAAGTCGATTTAGGCGATATAACTGAAAATAAAATGATCTACCTACAAGATCAACTTTTTCAAATGATCATCCAAATGAATTTGACTTCATCACTTTTTGAAGCATTTCAAATCGGATGGCAATTTGCAAATAATATTATAATGAATTTAAAATTTAACAGTGATGTTAAATAATTATTTGAATATTTTAAATTGGAATGCTCGATCTTTGAAATCGAGTGAAGATGAATTTTATAATTTTCTCAAAGTTCACAAAATCCATATTGCCATTGTGACAGAAACTTTTCTTAAACCAAATGTCAAATTGAAAAGTAATCCACATTATGTGGTTCATCGATTTGACAGGTTTACTGGAATGGGTAGTGGAGTTGCCATTTTTGTCCAACGGCAAATTAAACATCGAATTTTACCTTCTTTCAATACTAAAGTTATTGAAAGCTTGGGAATCGAAGTTGAAACCATTCATGGAATTTATTTCAACGCTGGAGCATATTTGCCATTCCAATGCACCGGCGAACAATTAAATTTCTTTAAAGGCGATTTGCAAAAACTTACAAGATATCGATCGAAATTTTTCGTAATAGGGGACTTAAATGCTAAGCATGTCTAGTGGAATTGTAGGCAAAATAACAGTAATGGTAAAATACTTCATAATCAACTCTCAGCTGGTTACATCACAGTTCTTCATCCCAGTAATCCTACTTGTTTCTCTTCCGTGAAAAACCCGTCTACAATTGATCTGGTTCTAACGGATCAGAGTCACATTTGTAGTGAACCGATTACACTTGCTGACTTTGACTCAGATCATCTTCCTGTAACATTCAGACTTTCCAACGAAGCTTTAATTAATCCAATTAGTTCTATATTCAACTATCATAGAGCTAATTGGTTGGATTACAGATATCACATTGAATATCATGTGGATCATGAAACTATTTTAGAAATTTCTGCGGACATCGACACAGCCATTGATAATTTGAATCATTATATTATCGAAGCTAGAAATCTTTCAGGTTCTTAAGAAACCTCAGAAACCAATTCCTGCTCTCAAGGAAGGAAATCAAATACTTCTTACAAATGGCGAAAAAGCTCAAAAACTTGCTCAGCAGTTCGAGAGTGTCCACAATTTTAATTTGAACGTTGTGAGTCCTATTGAAAATGAAGTCTCACTGAAATATGAGTATATTTCAACCCAAGTGTTATCACACGATGACATTATTGAGACGAATTTTGATGAAATTAAATCAATTATTAGGAAACTCAAAAACATGAAGGCTCCTGGTAATGATGAAATTTTTAATATTCTTATTAAAAATCTTCGTAATTCCTATCCTGAAACCTGATAAAAATCCAGCAGAAACATACAGTTATCGACCAATTAGCTTACTTTCTTCTATCAGTAAACTTTTTGAAAAAATTATCTTGTTGAGAATGATGTCTCATATAAATGAGAATATGAACATTCAACTACTCATCAACTTGTAAGAGTAACGAACATGATAAAAGCAAATAAATCTTTTGAGTTATCCACTAGAGTTGCTCTTCTAGACATAGAAAAAGCATTCGACAGTGTTTGGCACAAAGGTTTAATAGCAAAAATGTCTGATTTCCAGTTTCCTATTTATTTGATCAAAATGATTCAAAATTATTTAACTGATCGTACTCTTCAGGTTAGCAATTAGAATTGTAAATCTGAATTGCCACCCGTACGAGCAGGTGTTCCGCAGGGTTCGAGCGTAGCTCAAATCTTGTATAATATTTCCACTTCTGATCATCCAAATCTACCCGAGTGATCTGCAGTCGCCTACAAAGAAGTTTAAATATTTTCAGTGATTATTTGTCAAAATGGAAAATTAAACCAAATGCAGCACAAACGCAATTAATTATCTTTCCTCTTAAGCCAAGAGCTTCTTTTCTTAAACCAAACAATAATCACATTCTCAAATTGAATGGCTTGGAATTGACATGGTCTGATCAAGCTAAATACTTAGGTTTAACGTATGACAAAAAACTCACTTTCAAGGATGACGATGATATATTAGTAACTGAAGGTTTTAACTTTCAAAAAATAGCTTTAGAATCCTATATAGTGTTACATAATAATTTGCATATTATTCAAATTTAAGTCTGTACATGAGAGAGTTTCAAAATTACAATTTTAATGTCACTATGATCGGTCGTGTCTCGTTTGAACCACAGAATCAAATCAAATAATTATTTATGTAGCATGTTTTTCCGTACAACACTTGGTTTTCGTTTTCGTTCGCTCATTCCAATTCGTTGTTCTGTTTCTACCACAGTCACACAGATTTCATCGGTTTATCTTGTCGATAGCGTTAATTGGAGCCTATTCAAGATGTCAGCTCAAAATCTAACCATGTGAAACTTATTCTTTAATTCGTATACAAACAATCCAATGCGGAGAGACGGCGGTTGAATGAACATGTATAATTTGGGACAGGTGAGCATTCTGCTATCTTGTGACAAAATCTAGGTCGTTATAGAGAGGAGAAGACCACTAGCTGATAGCGGTAGTGATCCCGGTGATTGGCTGCCAACCAGATAGGTTCTGTAGGTCACGTCACAGTAATTTACATCTTTCGTATAAATGAATGAACCATAAATGGTTTCAAGAGGTGTGAAATGAAAGGAGCCGAACGTCAACTCTGATTGAATTTTCTATGGACATTCGAGGTTTAGCCGATTTCGACAAGAATTCAATTAATTATAATCGAGTCTGATTGGTAGTGGCGTGTTTGCCTACCCACGCACTCGAAGCCACACCAATGTGGTGCCATCAGCGGTATGTCTCGGCTGAAAAACGTGGGCTAGCTATCAGACTCGGAAATTGATAATAAAGAGAAAATTATTGAAGGCGCTTTCACTGTCGTGTTTTTGTGGCACTGATCTGACAATTTAAGCTTAGTTTTGGATGAACATCCAGCGAGCAAAGAAAAAATATTTTCCTCAGGTCACATGCTTTTTATCAGATAAACACTAAATTTGCGGAACAGTTTTTTAAATGTATTATGCTTAGTTAACAAACATTGGATCAATTAGGAGCCCACCTGAGTTGTACATGACATTCTCAGATGAGTTTTTCGTTTTTAGTTTTTCGTTTTTCGTTTTTCGTTTTTCGTTTTTCATTTTTTGTTTTTCGTTTTTCGTTTTTCATTTTTCGTTTTTCGTTTTTCGAACATCTAATTCTTTTTATATTACAGCAAATCAGTTTTCATCGACCTCGACCACAATGTTCAACATATTTATTCTTGTTGATCCCATTTAACATTAGGAACCAGTAAATTGTCCGTAAATAATGATCAGTAATCAAAGTGCCTTTGCTTCAGTTCATGCAAATTTGTGCCAGCCTTGTAACAGCAGCTTGCAGCTAATAGTTCACGAGTGCATGAAGTTACCCTTGCCATGTTTGTCGCTATAGTTTTAGTGCGAAAAATCAACCTCGTTAGACGATTACTGGAGTGTGAAGAATTACAGCACAGCAGGCAAGCGAGAACAGCTTCAATTCTCGTTAGTTCACGGCACTTGAGCAATGATTACTCGTTTGTATGACAATTTCACGTTTTACAAGTTGTGGAAAAAATGTAATTTGTGAGCTCTGCTCATGATTTATGACTGCGCATATAACCATAAAAATACTTATTAAATGTCAGTTCTCGTTTCAAAAAATACATGTGAGAATGTCCAAATATACTCTTACAGAAAATTCCTTGTACCTTTTAATTTATGTGGAACCTCAATCACGAAACACCTTTTCAAAATGTATTATGCACCGAAATGACAAAAATCGTTTGCTGGAGGTTTGGAAAACTTTAGTAAATCTATCTCGAAATTTAATAGTATACAAATTTTTTGATCTGATGATATTTTGTCGTAATGACATCCTATGTTCAAAGTTTCCACTACTACACTGCACTTCGAACGTGATAAGTGAAATCTCCAAAACCATTCCACTAAGTGACCCGATAGTGTTGAAATTATGACCTTTATATCGTTCGATATACGAACACAGTATTTTATTAAACTCACTAGTTAAGTCTGCATATTTTTTCTGGGGATTACTCGACTCGATTTCTGTTTTAGCGACACTTAAACTCAAAGCCAATATGTATCGAACAGAGATAGCACTCTCACTCTTACTAATTTTTAATATGTGAGCAGAATGGTGGAGCTAAGATTGTTAATATTTTATTTTCTTCGAATTAAAAGAAATATCGCTGGCTTAGACTAATTTAAATCTATACTCAGGTACCCTATTACCTTTCGTATGAACTTGTGTCTATTTGTTTGTTTTCTACTTCCTTGTTACCAACTGCTTCCATATTTCTAACTGAATTAAACTTTAACTTTTTAATAATAATATTCACGCACGAGCACACGTGTAAGAACGAAGCTACGTGATTTGAAATTGATAAAGTCAACAAACTTTCCAGGAAAATCCAATTTTTTTATGAAATTCATTTCGATAAATTTTAAGACAATAGGATGATTCACTGACTCCTTGGAAAAAATGTTTCCGGAAAAATGACTCTACATCAAAATGTTACTTAATTACCTGAAATTCTAGCGAAGACTCCAACCAATCGTCCGCTTCGGAGAAATATTTTATCGAAAATTTTCATTGAACTTTATCCAAGATCGTTATCTAAAGGTAAATAAAAGTCAATTGACAAACCGATGAAGCAAATTGAAAAATGCTTATGCAAAAATTAAGACAAATAAAAATCTCCGAAAAAAACTAAACCTTATAATTTAAATGATATCGGAGTTAGTATATTTGCGTGCGATTGAGCCAGTGAAAAAATAGTATTAATATAATAACTAAAAAGCTAATTAAAATCAGTCATAAATACTTCCAGAGCATGCGTTTTTCTACAACATATAGGAAAAAAATATTTGTTTGAAATTAAAATTCATTATCTCCTATATGATTACAATAGGATTAAACACAACTCTCCAAATAAAGAGCACAGTAACAAGTTAATACGATTTTCTTTGTATAAAGACTGTCCCAGAAAGTATGGACGCAACCAAAAATCGCTGCCATTTCGCAATCGTTCAGAATCTGTCAATTTTAATGGCTGCGTCCTGTTGTTTACACTCTTCTCTAACCACTTGTGCAGTTGTTTATTCGTGTTCATTAGTTTGTTTCGAAATGCGTGCACTTTCAGCAGAACAACGTCGAAAAATTGTGTACAAATGGTGCACAGAACGCGGACTGTCACTGAGAAAGATAACAAAAATGGAAGGAGTAAGTGAAAAAGCCGTGCGAAATGCAATCAGGAAGTTCGGTGAGGATAACACCTTTGAGGACAAACCGAAAACGGGTCGAAAAAAAGATCCTGCTAACCCTCAGTTGGATAAACGTATACTGAAGGCGTTCGAGCAAAAGAAGGAGGTTTCAGTTCGGGATGTGGCCAAAAAAGTTGGCACTTCGAAGTCAAATGTTCTTCGTGCTAAAGAACGTTTGAATTTTCGAACCTAGAAGAAGCAGAAACAACCAAAACGTAGCCCAAAACAAGAAGCATCGATCAGGCCGAGGGTTCGAAAGCTGTACAATACGATTCTTGCTGGAAATTTGAACTGCATTATCATGGACGACGAAACCTACGTGAAACTCGATTACGAATCCTTGCCGGGACCACAATATTATACGGTGCGAGAAGGCCAAGTGTTAAACCAGTCCGAGACATCGATTGAAGTCGAAAAATTTGGTAAGAAAGCTATGGTCTGGCAAGCAATTTGTAGCTGCGGTAAGATTTCGAAACCCTTAATCACCACTGCTTCAATGAACAGCGAAATATACATCAAGGAATGTTTACAAAAATCTTGTTGTCTTCTGGCCAGATCTTGCTTCTTGCCACTACTCGAAATCAACAGTAGAATGGTATACTACCAAAAATGTCACTTTCGTTCCAAGAGACATGAATCCACCAAATTGCCCACAACTTCGACCAATTGAGGAATTTTGAGCCTTAACGAAGGCAGGAAACAGGCCTCGGCAGCCGAAACCATTCAACAGTTCGAAAAAGATTAGAAAAAAGTGTCAAAACTTGACGCCAAGAAGTCTGTACGGAATTTAATGAGGAACAAGGCGCAAGAAGGCGCGCCAGCTAGTCTACAATGGAAATGTTAAGAATAATATTCTGTTGTTGGAGTCTAATATTATCAGTATATCGAATAAAATTTAAATATCTAAGACTTGTGAATTTTTTACAGCAAAAGTACCCTAGCAGTGAGCTCCATTTTAATGATTTCACCCACTGTTTCCTGTACATCCGGAACCGGAAATTGGGGGCCGGTATAATGCTGTTCGGTTCGTTTAACCATCAATGCAAAGTCTTGGCATTACATTCCTTATGTGGAATTTGGTCTTTCTGTTTCAACAGACTTCGCAGCTGACTCTTACCATGCAGATACAGGATCATTGCATGGCTAGTACTACGATACTACTGACACTGGGTTCAACCATAAACTAGTATAATTTATGAAATGGGTAAAGTTTTTAGATCAATTTAGAAGAATTTTTAAGTTTTTTGCACCGTCGTTTCAAGTGATGGTTTTAAATTTCAATCACTCATTCTTTAATTTCGGAACTTTACGTCGGATCAAACAGAAAAATTGAGGAATTTTGTATGAAATCATGAGACTATCCCTTTCGATTTCAAGTGTGTGAAAATCGATTAGGCATTCTATAAAGTTTTTTGGTTATTTTCTACAGTACTTCCGAAAGCGGAATGCAGGGATCAGTATAAAGAAAAACGATTCATAAACAAACAGGAGCAAAAAATTGGAATATTTTGAGCCCAACTTAGAAGATTTTTTACAGATATTGGTATCATCATTTGCCATTATGGTTGGAAATTTTAAAACACACATCACTTTGTAATTCTAGAACCAAAAGTCGCAATCGTATTAAATTCCGTAATTTTGTATGGGACTTTTATTTGTTTTTTATGTATGAAATTTGGTTTGGAAAATCGGTGGAATGTAAATAATGTCAATTAATGGATTGTAACACCTTTCATTTGATTCAAAATTTATGAAAATCAATATAACCATCGGTGAGAAATCGGAGTGCGTTCCAATTGAGATTTTTGGTACCTATTTCTGGTACTTCAAACACCGAAATGCGCTACTCATCACGCATTTTTACACCAATAACCCTATAATTCCGGAACCGGAAATCGACTTTCCATATGAATTTGGGTTTGTAAAAATCGGTTTGAGTCATATCCAAAATATTTCAATGACATTATTTGTCACACTTATACACATACGCACACACACACACACAATGCTAATCTCGACTAAATGATGCGAATGGTATAAGACATTCTTTCTAAAAGTTGGATTTCACAGTACTATCATAACTTTTCTAAAATACGAAAGGTAACAACTCGGCGAACGACCAAAATTAAGTTAAACTCGGGTATAAATAAACGATATAAAAAGGTAACAATAATCAAAAACGAAAATCGGTTCAGCAAACAAAAATAATTCAAACAATTCTTTTGGGAACAAGTTGCAAGCGGAAACATTCGTATCAGTATTTCTGAAATGTACATTTGTTTAATAGGCTCGTTTATACATTAACAATAAATCGCAGAACGCACAATCCCATGCGATCGTAAATTTACAGCATTCAATTCGAATCGATTCTTAAATGTTGATTTCTGCTCTTGTACAACCTTTTTTGCTATGAACAGTGAGCATAAACTTAATTTCCATTGTACAGAGTTCCCCAACCGTCATCGAGCTCAACTGGCATTTTCCACCAACTGAACAAGGGATGTGTGGATATATAGTCTCTCTGTAACTACAAACTTCCGCCCACCCCTTCGAGGCATTCGACGGTTCGTGACCGTCACATAGAAGCAACCGTCGTATAACCATGATGCAGTAGTGGCAAGTTTCACACAAGAAGAAATGGTCTCATATGAACAACAACACAATTAAAGCTTTAGTTAGTTTTCCAACGGATGCCCTGAAGGAGTAATATCAGTATAGCACAAATATGAAACCTTTGGGCTATAAAAACAGAGTACATCTGGTTTCATTTACATTCCACCGGTTAACCGCAAGCGTATAATTTTCCAACTTATGGCGTAAATCAACCTTCAATCATAAGACACCATTCAACGTCTCGGATGCAATTAATTGGGTGAAATTTAATTAATTCTACCTTCTGATATCGAAGACACGATTGTCAGTGCGTGTAGAGGATGGGTCTTTTAACTTCGAAAATGAATTTGTCCGCATTCCTCCAGCGAAACTAAAGTTGGTTGTTTAATTGAAACCTTACACGAAAGGTGAGTAGCATTGTTTCTAATAAAACTGAAAGATTCCTTACAAAACAACAAGATTATATTGCAACATGTAACGTTACCTCTAAGAAAGAAACAATTTGATTTACCAGCAGTAACGATGAACCAATACGGTGTTAATATATGGTACATGTACTTTTTTCCTATCGAAATCTGTATTATTATGAAGCACTAATAGTCATAAAGTGAACTGATATGCACTGACGAGTCAAGGGCGAAACTTTAAGATACAATGCACGTTTGTGTGTAACTTTGTATATACCTTTTTACAATCGTTGTATCTTAAAAACAGTAAACTGTACACAAATAATGTCCAACTTGTAAGAATTTAATTAAGCGTATGAACAAACAAACCCTTACTAATTGAGTTGGATACTTTTTCCAGAATTATTTTTGTTGTCGATTATAGATATTTAACCTTAATGTCATTCACCTCATCGGGTCAGAAAAACTATCTCACCTTATGTCCGGGGTTGGGAATCAAACCCAGACAGGCTGCGTGAATTGCATCGACTTACCTACCTGTGTCGAATCGGTTTCTCTATCCGTGGAAATTATTGATTTACTATACTAATGTACTAAAGATGTGTACAAAGTTTCACCCTAATGTTCTATTAGAATCGTATCTAATTGTCTCGATTACAGCACAATCCGTTATTAGCAAACATGTACTCATTCATTCAAAATGATCTCCCTACTTTGTTCGTTTCTCAAATACGGATATTTTCACTTTATTTTGAAAAAACATGCAAGCTTTCAATTTTTCTAGATGAGACCAAAATCAAAAGTTTGCAAGGTTTATCCAAATAAAGCTCAATTCACTTAATATCAGGACGCAATGCTTATGTTTAAAATTCCTACGCAGCAATTAAAAGTATTTTTTGAATATATTTACCTTTCCCATATAGAAAGGCTATGCAACCACTGTAAAAAATGACTTCAGAACGCAGGCCCGGAGTTCCGAGTGTCAAATACCATTCGACTCAGTTAGTCGTGATCACAAAATGTCTGTGTGTATGTGTGTATGTGACAAATTATGTCACTCAATTTTCTCTGAGATTGCAAAACCGATTTCCACAAACTGAAATTCAAATACAAGGTCTTATGGTCTCATAGATCGCTACAGAATTTTATCTCGATCCGACTTCCGGTTCCGGAATAACAAGGAAATATGTACAAATTTATGAGTAAATGTACACTCAATTTTCTCGGAAATTTCTTAACCGATTTTTACAAACTAAGAAACAAATAAAAGGTTTTGAAATTCTTTAAAAAGTCCCTAAGAAGTTGATCCAGATCCGACTTCCGGTACCGGTACTACAGCGCGATTAGTGAAAATTTTCAATTTCATGAGCATTTTTTCACAAGCGATGGCGAAACGCGGTGCACATTTGCTGCTAAATTCATCTAGTTTGCAGAAATTGCTATCTAGTGAATATATAAAACTACTTTTTTAACTATAAGTCTCCGGTTTCCGCTTCCGAAAGTACCGATAACAGTGAAGAAGGCTCCAAAAACTGGAGCTCAATTCGATTTCTCAGCAAAGGTTAAACCAATTTTCATGAATCATGATTCAAATTAAAGCTCTCATTGTTCTTAAAATATTTTGTGTAATTTCATCCAGATCTGACTTCCGGTTCCGAAATTATAAGGCCTTGAGTGTGCAAAACAGGTACGCGTCGGTACGAGCGGCTATGCTCCGTTCGCAGCGTGCTTAGTTCAATTCCGTATAGCGTGCAGGGTTGCCACATATAAATCTATATATTGTAAATTTGTAAATCTTTTATTCAATTTGTACCTACTTGTTAGTGTTATTACAAAATCATGATAACGATGTTTTTCTATAAAGGTACACTTTTTGCCTTTCTCATATAGAAAGTTTATACAATCACTTGAGAAATTTAATAGTGAAAATTGGCCTGGAGGGCTAAGTGTTCTATATCATTCGATACAGTTCATCGATAATGTCACTCATAAAATAAAAATCTCATAGTCCCATAGGTTGCTATTGAAATTCATCATGATTTCATAGGGTAAAGGGTGTTTAAAATTGCACACCGTCATTTAGAGCGATGATGCAAAAGAGGGTAAAGTTCTAATAAATTCGACTTAAAACTGATTTAATTTGTATGCTATATTAGTTACTTACTAAACGAACCGACTTTGGCTATACTGATTCCAAGTTCCCGGTTCTAGAAGTACCGGAAATAATGGCCTAAAACTCGAAAACGAGACACAATATATTTTTCAGAGATTTCCACAAACTCAGGCTCAAATTCTAATAAATTCGACTTAAAACTGATTTAATTTGTATGCTATCTTAGTTACTTACTAAGCGAACCGACTTTGGCTATACTGATTCCAAGTTCCCGGCTCTAGAAGTACCGGAAATAATGGCCTAAAACTCGAAAACGAGACACAATAAATTTTTCAGAGATGATTTCATCTATTTCCACAAACTCAGGCTCAAATAAAATTTCCTATAATCTCATAGGTTGAAGTTTAATGTGTGTTTATTCATTTAGTATAATGATGCAAAAAAAAAATAAAAATTCTTATTAACTTGTCATAACTGTTTACAAATTGAAAACGTTATGTTAGTTCATACCCAAGGAAAGTTTCTTATATTATTCAAGATTGATTTCTTAACAAATTCTTCTAATGATAATTTTGGAAATATAAGTAATATGAGAAAGGCATTATGACACCACTAGGTGGATTAAAAAAGAGTTTTTACTTAATTTGAATTGTTTAGAAATTCGTCCGATAAGCTAAAATCGTAAAGTAAACAGTAAACCGCATTCAACCCGAAATCCATTGCCGTTTCAACCTTCCGAGCGAACGGACGTGCTTTGTGTTTACTGCGAAAAAAACCAGTGCCGTGTGTGATAACGTGACCGGACGATCAAAACTAGATTATATCGCTATTGTGTAATAGACAATAGTGCTTTTTCTGTGAGAGGTTTTTTGTACATTATACACTGAAGCAGTGCATTGTTGTGAGCGGACGATCGAAACAGTACCGTTAGCCGGTGATTGTTTGATCGATCAAGGCCAGATTTCAGTGGCCATTGTGATTATACTGTGCGGATTATAAGTGAGTGTGCTTTTTCCTCTCGGAGGTTTTTTGCACACCCTCGAAGCGGCGATACGCCGATCGACGAGGGCTTGGCCTTGGTGGCCCCCGTTGGATCAAAAATTAAGTACTATTATTTTGTATATTTTTTTTTTCTTCTTCATTCGACCGTTCATTCCCCCCCCCCCCCCCTCCGAATCATTTATTTCTGCGCGGAGGTAGCTCCGCGACATGTCAAATTCGAATCCCGACCCCTTCGTTCTCGATGATCAGATGGAGACTTCTGTTGGCAGCAGTAAGTCTCGCATAAAGAGTTATCCCGATGGGCTTGCACTCTCGGCCGGGCCTTACTCGGTTTATTTCCGGACCAAGGCTAAAGAAAAAAAATTGAATGTTTTGAAAATATCGCGGGATCTGTCCTCGCGATACAATACTATAAAAAGTATTGATAAAATACGCCCAGATAAGCTCAGGGTTCTGCTCACCAGCTCAAAGCAGGCTAATGAGCTCGTTCAAAATGATCATTTTACGCGGGAGTACCGCGTCTACGTGCCAGCTCGCGAAGTAGAAATCGACGGTGTGGTCACCGATTCGAGTTTGACTTGCGAGGACGTTCTTAAGTACGGGCGGGTTGTTTTAAAGACCCCTCACTTAAGAATGTCAAGATACTGGATTGCAAGCGATTGCATTCAGTATCGATCGCCGGGGATGGAACAAAGTCCTATCCCCAATCAGACTCTTATCGAGTGACCTTCGCCGGTTCTGCTCTGCCCAACTACATCCTCTTGGACCGGGTTCGTTTGCCTGTTCGCCTATTCGTACCCCGAGTAATGAACTGTACTAATTGCAAACAATTGGGGCATACAGCTTCTCATTGCTGCAATAAGCCCCGGTGTGCTAACTGTGGGGAGGCTCATGCGGATGGCTCTTGCGGTAAGAATGCTGAAAAGTGTCTCTACTGCAAGGAGGGTCCGCATGACCTAATGGCATGTCCTGCGTATAAGCTGCGAGGAGATCGGATGAAGCGTTCCCTGAAGGAACACTCCAAGCGTTCCTTTGCCGAGATGCTTAAGAGTGCCACCCCTCCTAAACTGACAACGAACCCATATGCCTGCTTGTCAACTGACGAGAGCGATTCTGACGACCCTTTGGAAGGTCCATCATCGGCGGTCCCTCATAGCTGTAGGAAAAGAATAAATAAATCCTCTCATAAGCTACCTAGTAAGGGTTCGAAGGTGTCTTCCGAAGGGCTTCGAAAAGTTACAGCTAACGGGAATCAGGACACAACACCGAAGCAAAAAGCTCCTGGTCTCGGAAAACTCAATTACGAGATGGAATTCCCACGACTTCCCGGGACTATAAAATCTCCAAGCGTCCCTGAAAATCTACCAGAGAACCAACTAGGTGCTGGACTTATCAAGTTCTCTGATGTTGTGGACTGGATTTTTACAACTTTCAATATTTCAGACCCTCTTAGAAGCATTTTAATTGCTTTCATGCCAACAGTAAAAACATATTTGAAGCAGTTGACTGCAAATTGGCCCCTTCTCTCAGCGATTGTATCCTTCGATGGCTAAATCATCCACCGAGGTCACGGATCTAATCACTGTTTTACAGTGGAATTGCAGAAGTATCATCCCAAAAATAGATTCTTTTAAATTTCTAGTAAATAATCTGAAATGTGACGCATTTGCATTGTGCGAAACTTGGCTAACTTCTGAAATATCCTTAAACTTCCACGATTTTAACATTATTCGCCTGGATCGAGATGATCCCTACTAGTACTTTTAGGGATCAAAAAGTGCTATTCTTTTTATCGAATTAACCTCCCCTTGATACCAGGTATTGAAGTTGTCGCATGTCATGTTACAATCAAAGGTAAGGACCTTTGTATTGCTTCCATCTACATTCCCCCTAGAGCCTTGGTTGGGCATCGGCGGCTCAGTAATATCATAGAGCTCCTTCCCGCACCGACGTTGGTTTTAGGAGACTTTAACTCACACGGTACGGGATGGGGTTGTCTTCACGACGATAACAGATCAGCTATGATCCATGATATTTGCGACAACTTCAATATGACAATCTTGAATACGGGAGAAATGACACGGATTCCTGCACCACCAGCAAGACCAAGTGCGCTGGATTTATCCCTTTGCTCGACATCGCTACGGTTGGATTGCACGTGGGAGGTAATTCCTGATCCCCACGGTAGCGACCATCTACCGATCGTAATATCAATCACCAGCGGCTCAAAACCATCGAAGACAATCAATGTTTCGTATGACCTCACACGAAATATTGATTGGAATAACTATGCGACCGTGATATCTGAGAAACTTGAAAGAACTCAACAACTTCCTCCGGAGGAAGAGTACACGTTTTTGGCTGGCTTGATTCTCGACACCGCGACTCAAGCTCAGACGAAACGTGTACCCGGCGCGAAAACTAACATCCGTCCTCCCAACCCGTGGTGGGACAAAGAGTGCACAAATTTAAACGCGGAGAGAGCCTCCGCGTATAAAGTATTTAGAAAAAATGGAACACCTGATAATTACCGGAATTACGCGGCGTTAGACGTTAAAACTAAGAACTTGATTAGAGCTAAGAAACGCGGTTACTGGCGTCGGTTCGTAGACGGCCTAACAAAAGAAACATCTATGAGCACTCTTTGGAACACAGCCCGACGAATGCGCAATCATAACACAACGAATGAAAGCGAGGAATATTCTAACCGCTGGATATTCGATTTCGCTAAAAAAGTATGTCCAGACTCTGTTCCGGAACAGAAGATCACCCGCGCCGCGACACCAAATACAAACGAAACACCGTTTTCGATGGTAGAGCTCTCACTTGCGCTCTTGTCGTGTAACAATAAAGCCCCGGGATTAGACAGAATAAAATTCAACTTGTTGAAAAATCTGCCTGACCCCGCCAAAAGGCGCTTGCTGAGTTTATTCAATAAGTTCCTTGAGGACAACATTGTTCCACATGACTGGAGACAAGTGAAAGTGATATCCATTCAAAAACCAGGAAAACCAGCCTCCGATCACAATTCGTATCGGCCGATTGCTATGCTTTCCTGTATCCGGAAATTGTTCGAAAAAATGATTCTGTTTCGTCTAGACAATTGGGTCGAGACTAATGGCTTACTTTCAGATACACAATTTGGTTTCCGCAGGGGCAAAGGAACGAACGATTGTCTTGCGTTGCTCTCAACCGAAATTCAAATGGCATTTGCTCGTAAGGAACAAATGGCGTCAGTTTTCCTAGACATCAAGGGGGCTTTTGACTCAGTTTCTATAAATATCCTATCTGAGAAGTTGCATCAGCATGGTCTTTCACCAATTTTGAATAACTTTTTGTACAATCTATTGTCAGAGAAATACATGTATTTCGCGCATGGTGATTTGTCGACAATACGATTCAGTTACATGGGTCTTCCTCAGGGCTCATGCTTAAGCCCCCTTTTATACAATTTTTACGTAAACGACATCGATAAATGTATCAACACATCTTGCACGCTGAGACAACTTGCCGACGACAGCGTTGTGTCCATTATAGGACCCAAAGCTGGCGATCTGCAAGGGCCGTTACAAGATACTCTTGCCAGCTTATCCACATGGGCTCTTCAAATGGGTATCGAGTTCTCTACGGAGAAAACTGAGCTGGTTGTATTTTCAAGGAAGCGAGAACCAGCACAACTACAGCTTCAACTAGGGGGTGAAAACATAGCTCAGGTCTTCACATTCAAATATCTCGGGGTCTGGTTCGACTCCAAAGGCACCTGGGGATGTCACATTAGGTATCTGAAACAAAAATGCCAGCAGAGAATCAATTTTCTTCGTACAATAACCGGAACTTGGTGGGGTGCCCACCCAGGAGACCTGATCAGGCTGTACCAAACAACGATATTGTCCGTTATGGAATATGGATGCTTCTGCTTCCGATCCGCCGCGAACGCCCATTTCATTAAGCTGGAAAGAATTCAGTATCGTTGTTTGCGTATTGCCTTGGGTTGCATGCAATCAACTCATACGATGAGTCTTGAAGTGTTGGCGGGCGTCTTACCGTTGAAAAACCGGCTCTGGGATCTCTCATATCGCTTGCTCATTCGATGCGACATTTTGAATCCTCTGGTGATTGAAAACTTCGAAAGGTTAGTTGAGCTTAATTCTCAAACCCGTTTTATGTCCTTGTATTTTGATTACATGGCTCAGAATATTAATCCTTCTTCGTTTGCTTCCAACCGTGCTCATTTCTTGGATACTTCTGATTCTACTGTGTTTTTCGACACATCCATGAGAGAAGAGATTCGTGGAATTCCGGAACACGTACGCCCTCGAGTGGCCCCTAATATATTTTATAATAAATTTAGAACAGTCAACTGTGAAAAGGTGTTTTACACTGATGGATCAAACATCGACAGGTCCACAGGCTTCGGCATCTTCAATCAAAACATCACCGCTTCTTACAAACTCAGTGATCCGGCTTCAGTTTACGTCGCAGAATTAGCTGCTATTCAGTACACCCTCGAGATCATTGAAACCTTGCCCAAAGACCATTACTTCATTGTCACGGACAGTCTAAGTTCAATAGAAGCTCTCCGCGCAGTGAAGCCAGGAAAGTATCCCCCATATTTCCTGGGGAAAATACGGGAACACTTGCGAACTTTATCTGAACGGTCTTATTTAATATCGTTAGTCTGGGTCCCTTCACATTGTTCCATTCCGGGCAATGAAAAGGCAGACTCATTGGCTAAGGTGGGCGCATTACAAGGTGACATTTATGAAAGACCAATCTGCTTCAATGAATTTTTTCAGTATTTCTCGTCAGAAAACTCTCGAAAGTTGGCAAACTTCATGGACGAATGACGAACTGGGACGATGGCTACACTCCATTATCCCTAAGGTATCGACGAAACCTTGGTTCAAGGGGATGAACATGAGTCGTGATTTCATTCGCGTTATGTCACGACTCATGTCAAATCACTATACATTTAACGTACATCTCCGGCGTATCGGGATCGTGGAGAACGGGCTCTGCACCTGTGGCGACGGTTATCAGGACATCGAGCATGTCGTGTGGTCGTGCGTAGAGTATCGCGACGCCAGATCGGAGCTATTGGAATCCCTCAGGGCCCGAGGTAGACCGACTGAGGTTCCGGTTCGGGATGTGTTGGCGAGTCGGGATAGTTCATATATGCTTCTGATATACCAGTTCCTCAAACACATTAATATACAAGTGTAATCTGTTACATCTTGCTTAGAAAGTTCCTCCTATTTATCGACGTTATTTCAACTGTGGCTAAGAATTATTTTCACCTGCAGGTTCGACACTAACTTCCGCCGATTACCCCGAGTCCTCTTCTGTCCACCATCTTCATCGGAACTAACAAGATCTTTTTGCTGTCACTAACCTTCTCGCTTCCCCCCTCCCCGTCTCTTCTCCATCTCGATGTCAACTAATTAGATCTCTGTCGTTCTTAGTCATTTCGTTCCCATATCCCCATTTTACTTCGTTTTCCGCAATATTTACTTCTCTATATTTTTCGTTATATTTACATCACCATCATCGCCCACGGAAGGTCGCTCTAGTCATGCGGGCCACCCGCCGGGTATTCGTAGCCTGGGGGTGTTTCCCGCGGACCCACACGGACCGAGGGATGCGGCCAACGTCATCTGGAAGACTCATGATATATTCCATCCACCGGCCGGTGCCGATCGCCAGCTGAAGGTTGGATCTGCCAAAGTCGACCACTGCGACCCCAATACAACATTATCCAATCATACTATCCTAGTTTTAAATTAGTCGTTAATAAAATTAGAAAAAGTCCTTGGCACCTTAGAGCTAAAGCAGTGTGCCTTAAAAAAAAAAAAATAATTATATTATTGAATAAAAAAAAAAACCCGAAATCCAGTGAATACTACCTATCACCTATTTACCTGAAATAAGGTTATTGAATGGAACCTGGATGTTATCAGGTGTACAACTTTGCTTCCGCCGTTTTCCGATAGGTGGCTGTACCGGCTGAGGCTGGTTAAAATACATAGATGATAATGCCTTTAAAGTGAGTGTGTACAGTGCCTAACGAATTGTCATCGCCGTTTCAGTGACAGTTGTTCTTGTTTTCGTATTATTCACGCTCGAAAATGTCTGTTTATGTGCCCAATTCTCGCCATTTGCGGGAAGTTTTACTTTTCTGTTACAATTTAAAAAAATTCAACTGAAGCGCATCGAATGCTTTTAGAAACTTACGGAGATGCTGCTCTGAGTAAAAGAACGTGTCGGGAGTGGTTTCAACGTTTTAAAAATGGTGATTTCGATGTCGATGACAAACATGATGGTGGAAGAGAAAAAACCTTCAAAGATGAATAACAATTTACTACGAGCTCTTAAAACCGGGTGAAACCATCACAGGAGATCGCTACCGAACGCAACTGATGCGCCTTAGTCGTGCGCTAAAAGTAAAGCGACCACAGTATCAAGAGCGACATGACAAAGTCATCCTCCAACACGACAATGCTCGGCCTCACGTCGCAAAAGTGGTCAAAAAGTACCTGGGAACGCTGAAATGGGAAGTCTTGCTCTACCCGCCGTATTCCCAAGATGTCGCCCCTTCTGACTTCCACCTATTCCGTTCGATGGCACACTGCCTGGCAGATCAACATTTTCAATCCTTCGAAGAGTTGGAAAAATGGATTGCTTCATGGATAGCGTCAAAAAAGGACTCCTTTTTTCGAGCCGGGATCCGAAAATTTCCGGAAAGATGGGTGAAAGTTGTCGCTAGCGACGGACAATACTTTGAATAATACATCTGTAAGCACTTTTTCGCAATAAAGCTTTAAATTTTGGAAAAAAAAGCGGAAGCAAAGTTGTACACCTAATAGATGAAAAAAAATTTAAAATTAGGTCCACCAGTAGGTAAGCAGTATGCTGATTTCACTATGATTTCGATCCAATTTCAATTAAAATTGATAAAATTTCAACAACAGTCATCATTTCTGACCACTCTAATCTACTTCATTCACAGGGAAAGGATAAGGGTGAGAGGAAACATCACATAAAACTAATTTATTTACTCAATTTGAACACCTGAATGCAAAAGTTCGGATAAAAACATTAAGAGTAAAAAATATCTTTTTTGTAATAATCGGACAAAAATATGTGAATACAAAAACCGAACAAAACCGGTTAAGGTTTTGGTTCTTCCAAGGTTAAGGTTCTTCCAAAACAAATGTTTTTATTCGGTTTTGCATTCAAAGTTTTTACCAAATGTTTACTCTTAATCAGGCGCGTACCCAGAAAATTTTTCCGGGGGATATTTCAGAACATGTTGATCAATTTCCATACGAATTGAAATATGCATATAATAACTTGAAAAAATTTTGATTAAAAAGAAAACTATTCTATATAAATATTGGTGAAATGGTTTTTTGAACAATGGTGCACAACTGACAGATACAATGTTGAAACGTTCATAAAACAGAAGGAAGCGTTTGTTTCTGTTTTTTGTTCAAAAGTTAGTCTACTTTTTTGAAAAATACAAAAAATAACTTGCAGCAAGCCACTATTCATCAATATGCGATTTATTTTAAGTGAAACGACATTGCTCAATCATTTATGTTTTGTAGTTATTTCCGCAGATTTGTGTCACGATTCTATATCCGTTAACTTTTTTATCTCAAAAATGATTGATTTTATACGACAAGAAAAACAGTTCCCATGTGAACAAAATTTATTTCATGTTCGATAGAGCTGTATCACAGTGTAAAAATAGAAAGAACTTTTCCAGTTTTTGCCAATATAAGAATAACTATGATATAGATGTTTAATGGAATAATGCTAAGGGACCATGTGATGCCGTAGGAGGAGCAATAAAACGCATGGCTACAAAGGCACGTCTTGCTAAGGAACGTGAACATCCCATTAAAAATGCATAGAAACTATTCGGTTGGGCTCAAAAGCGAAAGTAAGAACTAATACGAATTTTCTTTTCCTATGCTACTACATTAGAGTATGGAAATACCAAGCAACATCTTAATGAACAATATTCAAAAGCAATTACTATTCAAGATACACAAAAATACCATTCATCCATCCAGTTTCTGTAGATAAAATAGAAATTAGACTGTAATGCTAGTAAATTGTTGACATTATTAAACAATAAAAAATCTTTAATAAATGCGACTCTCAAACAATAAAATAAAATTCTTTCGAGAAAAAAAAAGCTTTTTTTAATAAACTCAAACTACCATCCGAAAATCGTTACAAAAATCAAAATTTCTCGATTTTTTTTCTCAAACCACTGTATCTCGAGAACGGTAGCATATATCAAAATTTTTATCAACATCGTTTTAATTGGAAATCTAGCGTTGTTTCATAAAATTTTGTTTAAACATAAATAAAAATATTTTTTCATAATTTTCAAACATTTACATTATTTGGATAATATGTAACATTCTCAAATATTATTTCTCCATTGTAGAAAATTGGCTTCACTCACGTAGCATGTTAAGTTGCTGTTCTGTATTTTTCTACTGATTGCGCAATTCAACAAGTTAGTTTTTATTACTATTCTAGTAACTGTTGCATTATGGAAAAGGCGTAATTTTTCTGTGTTGTGTTTTTCTGTTATCTTTAAGCTCTTCCGATATTACGAATATTTATTCACAACGATTGTGCAACTGATACAAAAACTCATGCGACGATCCCATCTAAAAGGCAGTAAAAAATCAGCGAGAAAACCAATTGTGAAACTCGTGCAAACTACTACGTAATGTAAACAAGAATTGGAATGACGTTTACAAAAACATAACAAACTTAATTTCTAATGAATAAGTTTCACATTTGATTTTCAATACAACTGCTCCTAACACAAACATGGATCTTGTAAAATAATCTGCACATACAAAATAATAATGCTACTTATTGTAGAATTGATATTTTGTGTTTTTGTAAATGAAAAATCGACAACGAACTGCATTTTTATGGTGAAACATGTATTCGTATGCCCGAAATTTTCAAGCGCCTTTGAAATAACGTGTTTCGATGATTGTACCCCAATTTTTCAGACGATTTTGATCACACTAATGTTTTATTGAACCTAAAAAATCTCGAAATGAATTTTTCTGGAATATTTTCCAATATGGCATCGATGGTAACAGTGAGTTGAATAGAAAATGCTTAATATTTCGGAAAGAAATTATGTACGTTTTGATTTTTTATCAGTTTAAATCTTCTAATTGAGTTAAACAGTATACTGAACTTTATATTCAATATTTTCAAAAAGTGATGTCAGGTCTGCACTTTTTTTTCGCAAGATGAAAACCGAATACAAATTATCTGATTGATTTTTGTTTTCATTGCGTACGTAATGCTGTATTTCTGAAACTTTTATGATAATATTCTCATGTCCGCAAAATTTGCGTTCATTCAAACAGTCTGTGAAAGTTTTGAATTTCATATCACTGTTTTTCTAAAACTGAAGACCAGAAGCCAGAAATAGTCAACATAGTGACTCAGCAGAAAAATATTTTTAAAGCAAGGTTCTCAATCATTTTTTGCCTTGCGGAGAACATAATTTTACTTCCACAAATGATTTACAGCAATTTCGAGATTTATAGCAATTGTATTATTGTGTCCGATACAATTATGACAGCTGTTTGGAAGATTTTGGATGAGTTTCACAATTGTTAAAGTTACTCCCGTTTTACATGACGATGTGAAAATTTTTGCAGAACTTCTATAACTGCTAGTGAAACATGAACAAGTTGGAGGTTTGCGGCACAATTGTTTTAGATGTATTTAAAGTTGTTCTGCAGTGATTTTTTCGGTTGCATTGTGAAACTCAACAGTGATAGTTGAACAACCAATTTTAATATATTTTGAAATCTTTCTGAACATAAATAACAATTCTAGAACAATTGTAGAACAAATTTGAATAAGTTACATTTGCTCCTTGGCCAGCTACAACATATCAGAAAATGAAAAAAAAAATTAAAAATACCTTTTTAGAGATCTTTGAATTTTAGGTTTTTTTCAAATATTTTTTTTTCAACAGTGCTAAATTATTTTACATGGTCTTTATAATTACCTAAAATATTACAGAATCGATCGGACCCACCGTTTCTAAAACATATGTTATAGAAAATTTTAATTTTTTTTGCTTAGTCCCTTCTCAAAAGTAAGGCTAGAGTAAAAATGGCAAATATGATGCAAATTGTCTCTTTGGATCATAAAATGCATATGCGAAATTTGAGTCAAATCAGAAAAACAATCTGGAATTGCTCTATAGACAAAGTTTGTACTAAAATTATAGGGACAGGGCTCCAAATACACAACAAATTAAAAGAAAATGCAACCTTTGAGTAGTTAAAGTTCGATAAGAACATGTTCTTCTAGATTCATTCATTATAATATTTTATTATATATTATGTCCGAACGATTGGGAATAAAACTTGTATGCAAGCTTTGAGAGAATTAAAAATTCTTTTAGGTATTTTTTACAGACATTTAAACTATTACAAATTCATAATCATCTTTATTGTATCCATAAAAATGTACACATTCATGATATAAAAATGCCATTTCAACTGGTAAGATACAAATAACACACGTATGTTTTCCATGAAATTATAAATTTTCATTGCTCATAAGCAGTTATTCATCGTATAATTTTTTTTTTTCCATAAATACGTTTATTTCTTAAGGCAGTTTACATAAGTTTTTCTTCGCCGTAGCATCACTTTTACATAATATTCTTATCCTAATTTAATTCTAACATAGTCACAACGTTTTGCATTTATTAAAACATATTCTCTTATTACTTAAATATCATCTTAGGTAACTCGTCATTAATTATGAAATCTACTCGGAAATATTATTTGAACCAAACGATTAACTTCTATAAATTATAAAATAAGCTGTTATTTTCAGACATTTTGTTAATAATTCCATAAACTGTTTCGAGTTTGTTTGTATCATTACATTATTTTTATTCTAATTTAGCTATTGGTTGAACTCATGGACGCAGCTGGGATCAGAACTAAGTCTTGAAAGGGGCCTTTATTAAATTGAAACTCCAGTTTTCTTTATGAAATGATAAATAAGTTTCATGTATGAAAGGTCACGACAAGCAAGAATGTCTCGAACTGGGATATTGGATAGTCTACCTTGGGTACGCAAAGAATTTATTAGTTGAGATCTGACATCACGATACTCCACGCATGTCCAAACGACATGATCAATATCTCGATAACCTTCGCCACAAGCACAATGATTAGTCTCGGAGAGCCCAATTCGAAGGAGATGTGTATCTAACGTGTAGTGATTGGACATGAGTCTGGACATCACACGAATGAAATCTCTACTCACATCCAGTCCCCTGAACCATGCCTTTGTCGATATTTTCGGAATAATTGAGTGCATCCACCGACCCAGATCATCTTTATCCCAAGAAGCTTGCCAGCTGGCAAGTGTTCTTTGGCGAGACGAGCTATAGAATTCGTTGAAAGCAACTGGTCTCTCATAAATTTCACCCTCAATAGCACCACGTTTGGCTAAAATATCGGCTCTTTCATTGCCAGGAATGGAGCAATGAGCCGGGACCCAGACTATAGTGATTAGATAATTATTGTTCAATATGTCGTTCAGGCACTGTTTTATTTTGCCCAGGAAAAACGGTTCAGTCTTGCCAGACATGTTTGAGCGAATGGCTTCAATTGCACTCAGACTATCTGTGAAGAGGAAATAATGGTTTGGAATTAATGTGACGATTACACTCAAACTATAATGAACTGCTGCTAGCTCTGCTATATAAACAGATGCAGGTTCTTGAAGCCTAAATGAGGCCGAAACATTATTGTTGAACATACCAAACCCTGTCGCTTCTTCAATTCGCGATCCGTCCGTGTAAAACATTTTCTCAGAGTCAATATGCCTGAACTTACTTGAAAATATTTTTGGGATTTCCGTCGAACGTAGATGATCCGGGATTCCACGCACTTCGCGCTGCATGGATGTATCGAAAAATAAAGTTGAGTCAGGGACATTTAGGAGGCTGACACGGATAGGAATATATCTTGAAGGGTTGATTTCCTGTGACATATGGTTAAAATATACTGTCATGAATTTTGTTTGAGATCGAAGCTCGACTAGTCGTTCGAAATTATTAATTACCATGGGATTCAGCACCTCACATCTTATTAGCAGGCGTGATGAAAGCTCCCAAAATCGATCTTTAAATGGAAAAACTCCCGCCAGAACTTCAAGACTCATTGTATGTGTCGAATGCATGCACCCTAAAGCAATTCGCAAACAACGATACTGAATTCGCTCCAGTTTGATAATATGAGAGTTTGCAGCGGAACGAAAGCAAACGCATCCATATTCCATCACTGAAAGTATCGTTGTCTGATACAATTTTATTAGAACTTCCGGATGAGCACCCCACCAAGATCCTGTTATTGTTCGAAGAAAATTTACTCTTTGTTGGCATTTTGTTATCAGAAACCTAATGTGTCCTCCCCACGTGCATTTGGAATCAAACCACACCCCAAGGTATTTGAAAGTCAAAACCTGTTGGATCATTCTTCCCATCATATGAAGCTGAAGCTGCGCGGGATCATGCTTTCTTGAAAAGACGACCAGCTCTGTTTTTTCCGCAGAGAATTCGATACCAAGATGAACAGCCCAATCGGACAAGTTATCTAAGGTATCTTGCAATGGTTTATGCAGATCAATAGCTTTGGGTCCAGTAACTGAAACCACGCCATCATCTGCCAATTGTCTTAGTGTACATGGGGTTACTAGACAGCTGTCAATGTCATTTACGTAAAAATTATAGAGGAGCGGACTGAGGCATGAGCCTTGCGGGAGACCCATGTAACTATTTCTGAGTGTTGCCAAATCGCCATGTGAAAAATGCATGTGTTTCTCTGACAAAAGGTTGTGCAAATAATTATTTATAACCGCTGGGAGTCCATTTTGGTGAAGCTTGTCTGAAAGAACATCAATGGAAACTGAATCAAATGCTCCTTTAATGTCTAAAAATACAGATGCCATTTGTTGCTTTTGAGCGAAGGCAATTTGGATGTCAGACGAAAGTAATGCAAGGCAATCATTCGTCCCTTTATTTCTACGGAAGCCAAACTGAGTATCTGACAACAAACCGTTCGTCTCGACCCAAGTGTCGAGACGTCGTAGAATAATTTTTTCGAACAATTTTCTGATGCAGGACAACATCGCAATGGGTCTATATGAGTTGTGATTGGAAGCTGGTTTCCCCGGTTTTTGAATGGCGATAACTTTCACTTGTCTCCAGTCAGGTGGAACAATATTTTGCTCAAGAAACTTGTTGAACAATTCCAACAAACGTCTTTTTGCGAGGTTGGGCAGATTCTTCACCAAGTTGAATTTAATTCTGTCCAACCCTGGAGCGTTATTGATACAAGACAAGAGTGCTATAGAAAATTCCATCATTGAAAATGGGTTATTAATAAAACCATTATTTGGTGGAGATTCCCGTATAATGCTCTGCGTAGGAACAGAATCTGGGCAAACTTTCCTAGCAAAGTCAAATATCCATCGGTTCGAGTATTCATCACTCTCATTGCCCACGTTACGATTCCTCATTCGTCTGGCCGTGTTCCAAAGAGTGCTCATTGAGGTATCTCTTGACAAACCTTCGACAAAATGTCTCCAATAGCTACATTTTTTGGCTCGAAGTATGCTCTTGTACTTGGTTTCTAAAACCATAAGTTTTTCAAAATTCTGAGGAGTTCCTCCTCCCCGTTTTAGAAACGTCTTGCAAGCATTTTGTTTTGCGAGTTTAGCCTCTGAGCACTCTTTGTCCCACCAGGGGTTGGGAGGCCTTCTGTTAGTCGTTGGCCCAGGAAAGCGTTTAGTTTGGGATTGTTCTGCTGCCTCCAGAATCGAACAAATGAGGAAGTCATATTCTTCAAGTGGAGGGAGCTCTTCCATTGAATTCAAAATACTAGAGATACTACTTTGGTATTTAATCCAGTCGATATTTTTTGTCAAATCATATGGAATACTAGCGGAAGTAGCAATGCAATTGCTACTGCTAATTGAGATGATGATTGGTAAATGATCGCTACCGTGTAAATCAGGCAGTATTTTCCAGGTGCAATCTAGTCGAATTGATGTTGAGCAAAGAGATAGATCTAATGCACTTGGGCGTGCCGGAGGTCTTGGGATCCGTGTCATGCTACCCATATTTAATACCGTCATGCTAAAATTGTCACAAATGTTTTGTATTAAAGATGATCTGCTATCATTGTAAACGGAACCCCACATAATACCGTGCGAATTTAAATCCCCCAGAATCAATCGTGGTGCAGGAAGGGCTTCAACCATTTCATTAAGCTGTTGCTGTCCAACTTGTGCTTTTGGAGGAATATAAACCGAAGCTATGCAAATATCTTTGCCTTTAATGTTTATTTGGCAAGCAACAACTTCTATACTAGAAGTTGAAGGGATGTTTAATCTATAAAAGGAATAGCATTTCTTAATTCCCAAAAGCACTCCACCATACGGAGAGTCTCTATCGAGACGTATAATGTTAAAATCATTAAAATTTAAAGCTATGTTTGAAGTAAGCCATGTTTCGCATAAAGCAAATACATCACATTTTTGACTATGCAATAATATTTTAAATGAATCAAGTTTTGGCATGATGCTTCGACAATTCCACTGCAGGACAGTGATTGTATCATTTGCGACGGGTGATAAATTATCCATCAAAAGATACAAAACCTGAGACAATTGGCCATTGAGCTGATAACTGCTTCAAAAAGGTTCTAGCTATTGGAAGGAATGCCATTATGAGGGTCTTTAAGGGTTCAGATATATTGAATGCTGAGAAAATCCATTCAACAATTTCCGAAAACTTCAGTAATCCTGTTGGTGGCTGTGAAATGGAGCCCACTGGATTATTATCTTTTTCTGTACTAGATCCTGGATTGGTTTGTGAATTTGACAAACCAGGAGGCACAGTCTTTGGTTTTGACTTTTTTTGTTTAACACGGGGATCTTTTTTTGAAGATGAAATTTTAGGTGTCTTTTTTGGTAATTTGGAGGAAGACTTCTTTCTCTTAACTGACCCTTGGGTAGTGATAAACGAATTACCTTCACTATTTTCGTCAGAATCAGAGTCCTCTGGTTCCTCTAGATTTGAAAACCCGTTTTCGGTTTCCAAAGGGGGGACATCAATGACCGTTTTAAGCATTTCTGCATATGTGCGCTTAGACCGTGCTTTTAAAGAAAGCCTAATTTTGTCTTTGTGCACTTTAAATGCAGTGCATACTGAAATATCATCATGAGGACTATTCCCACAATAAATACATTTTTCAATTTCCTTGTTGCAATCATTATCTTTATGAGGCCCTTCACACTTAATACATTTTGGTTTATTACTACAGTAAGTAGCTGTGTGGCCGATTTTTTTGCAGTTCGTACAATTCATTACATTTGGAACAAAAAGCCGAACAGGGAGGCGAATTTTATCGACATAGACATGGGACGGCAACGCAGACCCGGCAAATGTCACTCGAAACGAGTCTGATGGGCGATAAACTTTTTTTTCCTCTTCATGAACTACTGAGTACAGTTGTTTGCACTCCAGTATTTTCACACCCTCAAGCATAGAGTTCTTGAAACGACCAACACCATGCTTGAGTAAATCATCTACCGAAAGACTCGCTTCGGTAACAACACCGTCAATTTCGACATCTTTGGAGGGTATGTAAACTTTATACTCTTTATTGAAATGTTCCGAAGAGACAATATCATTCGCGTGTTTCAAATTATTTACCACAACACGAATTTTATCGTTATTTACTTTTATGATCTCATTGATTGAAGAGTATCGTGATGTCAAACCTTTATTAATTTGAAAAATGTTTAATGGCTTTGATATACGTCTAAAAAAGACTATCCAAGGCTCAGAAGAGCTCTCCTGATATTTTTTCGTTCGTGGGGGTATCGGATTCATGCTAGGATTTACGTCCATGGATTCATCCATTACATTAAAATTTTTAACTAAACTTTAAAATAAAATTTGAAACCAACACTACACAGTACTCAATCAAAAGGAAAAGAAAAAACTTCTACCTTGAAATTGTTGTCTATCTCCGTTGCACTGCCGTGTAGATCCTCGTTGCTCTAGATGTTCTTGTTGGATGCTGATTGTTGGATGTGATGCTACTGCTACCTGACATCCAGCACCACTCGAATTCCGATTTGCTTTCGTCTTCGCCAGCTGTAACCAGCGCAGGTCACCGGTGTATACCTGCGTGTTGTATGGCAGTGGAAAGACCGAGTTGTCTTGTCTCCTTCTTCCTAGTGCTCCGCACCGATATGCTTCTGCACCGAAGTGCCTTCGCACCGGTGTGCCTTTGCACTCTCCTGCTTCTATGTGCCTTTGCACTCTTCCTCTTCGATGTGCCTTTGCACTCTCCTGCTCAGCACTTGTGGCTGTATATTGCGGCCTGGGTAGAGTTTGGGAAACGCCCTTTGTTGTTTCCTTCACCAGCTTGGCCCAGCACTAGGGCTCTCTTATGCAGCACGACTATACGTTTTAACGGCTGCTGCCAACAGGTCTCTACCTGTAGTTCAACCGTTGTCGTATTTAACGCGTGTAAACCAACCAGCGTTATTAAACTGTACGCTTCTATACACAACCTTCTCGGTTGAACGGCTATTACTGAATGTCGTATAATTTTGTTGTCGCTCAATATTTGGTGAAAATGTTTACAATCAGAGTAAATTGAACCTGCCGTGTACAGTAAATCAATATATCGGTTCGTTGCTAACTTTTGAAACAATCTCACCATGTCAAATTTGGTGTGGCACTGCATCCGAGCTCAACGTCGGAAACAATCACGACGTTGGTCTTTTATGTTCCGGTTAGTGCGACCAGCTTCACTGCGTGCGATCACATCTGAAGCAAAATGTGAAACGGAACGCTAACGTTATCCTTTCATGTTCGATTCCCTTCAGAAAAGAAACGGGATAGAAAAAAATGCGTCGTTTCTGTATTGGTTTTTTGTGCGAAAACGTTTTCGTGTATAAAGACATTGAGAACTACAGTTACAGTACAAGCATCAGCTCAAGCGGGTGGCACTTTGATTATACTTTTCCTCCAATCTTGGATGAATCGAATGAGCATCCTGGTTTCATGTATAATGTTAGGATCGAAAACGAAACCCGCTTAATCGATTATAGGTTATTTCTTCCGTTCCGTGATGTTCGGTTCATTTCACTTCCCAGTTGATTTAAAAAAACTGCTCTCTGAAAATCATTACATTCTCTAGGGAAATATGCAATAAGATACACATGCAAAGAAGTAGAATAAAGTATAATAAAGCTATTTTACAGTTTTGCATGGGCGTTTTAGAGTATCACAATAGTGTTGATGAATAGCACTGCAATCCCTCATCTTTCTTGCGTGCAAGGGGTTCTTCCACAGCGAGCTCGCCGCTGAATCGTCTGAGACTCCTACATCAAAAAGCAAAGTACTGGCATCGAAATTTGACCTTTCTGTTTCAACAGACTTTGCAGCCAATTCTTAGCGTACATAATCATTGCATAGCTAGTACTGTGATCCTATTGACTGTAAGAATCCTTCCAGGTCGGGACTCGAACATACGACAACTGGCTTTACTACATCAGGCATGGTCAAATTATCATTTCCCAATTGACTGGCCTGGATATTTTGTCGTTTATTCATTTATTTTAGTTCAATTATAGTCATATCTCTAAGTCAACCCTTCCGCCAGCAATCACTACACAATGAAAATCATATACGGCTCATTTATATTCCATGTATATTACTACTATATCGGTATTTTCAGAACGGGTTTGATTAGTACATGTCGAAAAACGATGTTTGAGGTGGTTCTGATTTCCAAGATGGCGACATCCGTTTTATTGATATTCCTTAAAACCCTCAAAATATGGGTATTTTCGGGTTTGATGAGTAGATGTCGTAAAACAGTTTTTGATGTGGTTCTGAATTCCAAGATGGCGACTTCCGGTTTATTGATATTCCTTGAAACCGTCACAAAATGGGTATTTTCAGAACAGTTTTGAGGTGGTTATGAACTTCAAGATGTCAGAAAACGATGTTTGACGTGGTGGAATTCAGAACCACCTCAAACATCGTTTTCCGACACTCACCTCATTGAACCCGTTCCGAAAATACCCATATTGTAAGGGTTTTCAAGGAATATCGATGAACCGGAAGTCGCCATCTTGGAAATTGTGCTACTTCGAACATCTAGAAAATTCCAAATAACATAAACTTTTTTTACGTCATAATTCGATTTACGAGCCCCCGATTATTACGTAAATGAAGGTTTGGGTGTACAAGGCGGCTCTACGTCTTAACAAGACTAAAACAAATCGTTAAAGAATCTTTGGATAACAAGATTCCAAATACTTTGAGCTATCTTAGTCGATTGAAATAAAATTTAAATTAGGTTCTTCAACACGGAACCACCCGCGATCCCATTTCAACCAGAATATTAGTTGATTTTCTGAATTCGATTGGTTAAAATTTGGTACAACTAATCCATTGTTGTTTTAACTAAACTGTCATTTTTGTTTTTCGATTAACAGAAACGATGGTTGAAACAACTAATTTAACTGTTTGAAAAAAATGCTGTCAATTAGTGAGGACACAAACATTTCAATTTCAACAAATATTTTAGTTGAAATAACTGGTGTTGTTATTGAAACAAAATTCTGTTAGTTGAAAAATAAATCGGTTTTATTTGTTTTAGACATTGCAAATAGTTGAATCAACTCGAACAATGTTATTGATTTGCGAAAACAATCAAAATATACTTACTGATACACGTCAAGACTGTTTGAAATAAGTTCGGTATGTTGAGATTCATGAAATAAATATCGATGTTAAAATAGAAAACAGTATTTTATATTGACATGTAATATCATTAGGGCTGGGAAAACCACCGATCACTGCTGATTTTAAGTGATCTTAACCAAGGAATAAATTATCATTACGAAATCAGAACTGATCTGATCTCTAAGAGATTTTAATTTTTGTATGATCATGATCATGTCAAATCGAGATCAGTATAGATCTAAATTCTAAAAAAAATACTTCTGATTCGATAGGAAATGATTGATGTAGAAAAACGTTTTTAATCAGCAAAAGTGCCCGAAGGGGCGAGTAAATTAGCGAAATTATTAAATTTACCTAAAATGAGTATTGAACGATGATGCCTTCAAACGGTTGAACTAAAGTTATGCACTGATAATTTTAGTCAATTTATATGAGCTTAGGTGCATCAACCGCTGGGAATTGGAATTTTGCGACGGCAATTCAAACGCGCCATTCAAACGCAGTGCGTTCTGTGTGTTTGAAAACCTTTGCTCCTGTTACTTTTATAAATAGAATTCATGTCAAAAAGCGTTCTATTGCTAATGCATGAACATCATCATCGGTATCAAACAGCTGGAAGTAAAACAGTCTGCTGGAAGTAAATCAATGATCGAATTTGAAGCATAAAATTTTTGCGCATACCTGAAAGATTACGAGATGATCATTCATTAACATTTTCTAATTTGTCACCAAATATTTTTCATCTTAAACAAGGTTAACTTTATCACAACGCCGCTGTTAGATAAACACTTGTTATGGAATCATAAATTTCTCAAATCGAATGGACACAATTTCACCAAACGCTTTAATCATCGATGTTGTTTTCATTGACATTTTGAAGCGACGCGAACAGATTTCAACTAAAAAAGTTGTTGATTTTGCATTGCGATTATTGTTTTACTTTCAACTGTCTCCGGCATTTGACAGCATTCAAAACAACATATTTTTCAACTACTTGAATATATTCAAATCAAAAACCATATTGGTTGAATAAAAAAGAAATTAGTTACATCAACTATCGCAAAAATCAAAAACTGCGATATCGCAATTTTATGATCGAAGGGTTCTCCGTGTGGACGCCGGATACGCCCGGTATCTACAACATCTTGGCACTATAAGACAACAATCAGAGCATCGAAAGAAAATCCGGCACACGACTCTGAGCGACAAGATGCCCTAAGAAGGTGCTACAGTGGCTGACAAACAGCGAGAAGTGGATGTTCTTTAGAAATACTATAAAGGCGAAAACGCGGTATTCTGGTCGGATCCTGCGTCGGCCCACTACTCGAAGCGATCGATGGATAAGGTTGTGCGGCTGAATATCGAGTCGGCGAAACCGCCAAACGTTCCCCAGCTGCGCCCCATCGAGAATTCCTGGGCCATCCTGAAGCGTACGCCATCCTGGGTCATCCTAAAGCGTTTTGTTGCGAAAACTAAGGAGGACACAAAATCATATCTACACGCATGTTTTCGTCCGCAATGGCGAATGTACCGGTTAATAGCCGGACGGCCGCTCACAAGGGCGCAGAATTTTTTTGCAAGTAAGCTTAAATAAATTCCTTCCATGGGAAATTCATCCAAAGCAATTATCTGTCAGTTTTTTTATCACCATAAAAAAACATTTTTCAATGTAAACGTTAGATGGGCAATAGTGCTATCTCAACTTTTGTTGTCATGTAATAAATGTTTCATTCATTTTAACCATAAAATCAGTTGAAATAGATATATTTTTCGAATATCTTTCTAGTTGTTGGTGTAAGATATTGGTTCAAAACAATCATATTCCATACTAAAATAAACATAAATCCACTTTGACAATCTACTAATTGCTTTGTTATTTCAAGTAAACTCCATTTTCTGCATCTATCTTTCAATCATTCTAAAAGATGCGAAAATGATTTCATTTCGATGAGTCAAAAAGCATCAAATAGTAGGGAAGGGTGTTCGGCTACCGGCACCCTTTCATTTATGTCGCACAACTTTTGACTAAGTGCACATTATGTGGACATTTATCTAGCAATGGAAAGCTAAATTCCTTAGCTAACAACTTATTTACGGATCAAACTTGATTCTAGCAATTAAAATTTCAGATTCAAACTCACTCTACTGCACTAAGTCAAACGATACATGGCGCTTTGTTCCCATGGCCTGGTTAAAAATCGGTTTGAAAAGTGACCAAATAAACTTTCTATTCAAGGAACGATAAAAGTCCATCAGAAATTCTTGCAGCATGCAGAATAGAAGTGCTAAAACTTTTTTTGCCACCAGCTATTTATCACCCCATTCTATGCAATACCGTATGTGTAAAATGCGCTTACAGTAAATTTATCATTAATGAAGGCACGAAATGTTTTTACTTGCATGTGGGAATGTTGTAGCTCATCATTTCATTCGCGTTTCGATTCCATCCTATACTTAGTCTGAATTTCCAACAATAAGTACAAAAATTAGTACTCCTTTCACATCACTACTTAAAAACAGACAAACTGGTTATAGCATTCAAAAAAAGATCAGAATTAGAAATTTAAGTATGGCACGTAATGGTGCAAGGTGAAATTACACAGATAAAATACGTTCGTGGTCATCATTTGAATCTTCTAGCTAGAGGAAGCTCTATTTCCGTTTGACGATTTGTTTCAAATAGTGGAATGGAAAATTGTACATTCTATTCGAAGTTTTACTTTGGCGATACTAATTTGACTGTCATATAGAATATTGATAACGTTCGAACCATATTACTTTGTTTGCGGTAGTATAATAAATATCTGAGGGTCATCAAATATATTATATATCAATATGGATCACTCTTGCGATTCACGAGGGACATCACAGTAAAGTGCGGTGGTAAAAAAGGTTACTAATACACTACAAATTTTTTAATGCACATATGACAGCCATGGATTCAGTACACTGAATCAAACAAACCCAAATATATGGAATATTTCTCGATATGCACTGCACGAAAAAATAAGGTGTAAATACGGTTTAGAATAGCAATCTGATACTAAATCGGAAGAGAACACATTGTTATATAAAAAATCCCTATTTATATAAATGAGTGTGAAATGTAAACGCAGAACTAAACGAATTAATCTTAATGCTTATTCCAGAATTTTACCAACATTTCCGAATTAAGTATTGCAATTTCTTGATTTGAAAATATAATCCATTTGTATTCAGGTTTACTGTGATAATGATTCCCGATTCCAGTCCAGTTTGTTTAGAGCATTTCATTAAACTGCAGATATGTAATACTACGGTATATTATTGTTTGTAATGCAGTTGGCACTACTGGTACAGCTCGATGTCTTTAATTTACTGTTTATCCGTGAGACAAACAGGTCGAAATCATAGTAAGTTTACAGTTAACAAATCTTTTTTGCTTACACATTAATTCACTAGAAAGAAGAACGGCTTGATGCTGATTTTAAATACACAGTGCTGCCACTATGAACATTTATTACAAATGAAATTGAAAAAAGTGAAACATCCTCCGAAATTTTTTATTTTCATTGGTGATTAAGACGATAGGTCTTAAAGAACGTAATTCTACATTATTTTTAGGCAATATTTACTTTCGTCAGAAAAAACACATGAAAATGTTCACACCTCTATTTGGGCATCATGCTCAATTAGTTGTGACATTTCACTTCTGGGTGCACGATAAACGCAAACTATTAAATTTGACTGAACTAATAGCCTTGAGCGTCACGAGATGGTGTTACTGTGATGTCCTTTTCGATTTGTATTGAATTCGTTAAAGTGATCCATATTGATATATAATATATTTGGGGTCATCCAACGGTTAATATCTAATATTGAAGATAACAAGATAGTTTTCAAATTATTGTTTGACTGATATTCATGAACATCAATGCAGTAATATTTCGCAAGAATTTGCTCAACCCTCCGAACTTTGTATTTCATAACATGATTCAATACCAACTTTGCAATGATTTTGCTTCCAGCAACAGAAAAACCTATTACAATACATTCTGTGGATTCTTGGCTTTATTTTGAATAAAACATTGTGATGTCTTCGTGCATTATAAATTGGAAATTTTCAAAACAATATAACATTTACATTGAACTCAATCAAACTTACGAGAAATCAATCATAGCTCCCAGTGCTTTATGTTTGACCAAGACAATTTCACTAACAATAGATGAATAGGTAAACCCGTATGCGGCGCAAATGTTTCCACTGATTCTATTCACGACCCCGATGAGCTCCAGACATGATGCTAAATCCCGTTGAAATGTCACCACCACACTTGTAACAACATGAAAGTCACACTTTTTCCAATTTCCCTACCGGATTTTAATTACACATTCACGGAACTGTAATCTAGGAAGCGAACGGAAAAACAAGCGCGCAAAAATCCTTCCTAATTTGGTGGCTCCCGGGCTTACACGGTCGGCAAATACTTCGGTCTAGCGTGACAATCCTCAACAAGTACGAGTGAAGCCATTAATTGCGGACGTGGAACGCAATCACTTCAACCGTAACAAAATTGGAAACCACCCTCCGACATCGACAAATAACACTGCCACTGACGGAATATGATAAACGATGTCGTCACTGTCACAGCGACCGGAGTCCCGATGAGCTGTACGCACCGACAGGCAATGCGGAAGTATCAACTCACCGGGAAAGCTAGAAAAGTTTTATAGGATATTCTACCGAGATTCGCACGGTGAGATTTCCTGTTAGAGTAAACCAAACCAACTGAGAGTGATGACACTCTCAGGACCTCTCCAAAGTGAGAGGGCTTCTCAGTAGCAATGAATTACACCGCATATCCCATATGCATTGTAGAGCGTAGGCGGACATAAACAGAGAATCACAAATGAGGCACAAACCGTACATGCATTTCTTCTGATTTGTATTCGGTTTTTGGAGTTCACACAGTTCAATGTGGTTGAATGTAGCATAAAAGTTAGATTATTAGACCTTTGATCTATACCATTAGCTCTGTATAATAAACATTTTTAATTCCGTAAATTGATGAGAATTATTTCTTTTGCTGAAATTCATCAGGAACAGTCGTGAGACTCAAAACCCTTTGCAAATTATTGAAATTTGTTCTCCAAACCCGTGAAAAAAATCTCTGCAAAAACATGCCTCGCGAGTTGAGTCTATTTTATGTTCACAAAAATCAGACAAGCAAGCTAGTTAGATCTTTGTGACCAAATTTTGCTTTTGGCATTAAAAATGCCTTACTCTTCACTATACGGGGCCGGGTGTCAATTAAAAGTTTCAAAAATAGCCGCGTAACCTTTTTGTGTCATAATTTTGAACGTTAATAACTCGGTCATTTGTTGATGGATTGTTATAATTTAACAACCAATCGATTCGGAAACTTTTAACTTAAACATGTATGACGACGTCGTTTCAGTATTTCAATAGCATACTATTGAAAAAATGGTTGGAATCGACCTATGTTTTCATCCACCAATCCCTGCTTTACAAAATGACGTCAACTTATTGTTCGGCATAGGAGGCTTTGCGTCATGCATAAAAAACACCACATCGTTCTGCGTAGTATGAAGAGAAATCTATAAATATAGGCTGCACAATATTTCTTTGCCTAGTTGATGTTTGACTGCGAATGAAACAAGTAGCTCGTCCAGTGAGCTGATGACTGGATTGTATATGCGTTCACTTGCTGGATTGTCGCTTTTGCATTATGTGTTGGTGAGACTTCCTGCTGTCTGCACAACACCGCTTCGTGTTCGCTTGAATATCTTATATATCATCTAGCTATTGAAAAACCGAACCAGCATGGTTATCGGTTCTTTTGAAACATCCCATGTATTTAGCAAATTGTTGGTCGATTTTGCCATTAAGAATGCCTTACACTTCGCTTCCCGAGGCTGGGTGTCAAATTAAAACATGCAAAACTAATCGCGTAACATTTTTCTGCCATAATTTTGAACGCTCATACCTCAGTTATTTGTTGATGGATTTATATAATTCGATTCGGAAACATTCCAATCGATTCGGGAACATTTAACTTAAACTTATGAGAAAACGTCATTTGAATATTTCAATTGCATTCCATTGAAAAATTTATTTGAATTGAGTATTTTTTTTGGTTCTCTGGTAACTATCAGGCTAATTTAGTATTATCGGCAATAGATCTAATTCGGATCTAATTTACAGCGCTTGTTCCTTGATGATTTGTTAATGGAATTTCCTCATTTAAATTATTCCAAAGCTTCAATATTGTAAGCTTAAAAATGTTTTAATTTGTCAACGGATCGGTTTGCATACTTAAATCTCCATTCCCATGCGAACAAAACGGTGGCGCGAAAATGGATTCAGTATAAAGTTGTGTTATTATGATAATCATAGAAACTTCTTCTTCATTATATGTGACTGAACAAGTTGTTGTCCCACCAGGTATTAAACGCTTCAAAAGATTCAAAATTAAATTCTGAAACTTATTTAAAAGCGGTCTCCTTGGTTTAGTAGTATAAATGAGTTCCACAGGCTCACATATACAGTACAATTAGATACAATATCATATAGTATCAAAGATAAACTAAAGGTAAGTTTACTTGCGATTTTACATGTATCGTTTGAATAGCAACCCTCGTAGAATTTGGTTAACCGCCAGTTTCAGTTCAATTATTATTTGCTTCAAAACACGCATTGTAACTATGACAATGTTCATTCATGTGTTAATAACATCAAGTTACAATATGAACAAAATTTCTGAATTTTGTTGCGTATCAATTTCGTATATTCCTAATATGCCAAAGCGAAAATCAATGTAAGTAACTAAATATTTTATGCGGACTGTTTCACATTTTTCTTCCTCGTATTGTTGCCATATTATTTACCGACACTTTCCGAAGATTATCGACGATTTAGTCGGCTGCTCGGCCATCCATGGAAGTTGACCATCAATGTCAATTTCCCTCTCTGAGCAGCCTAGATAGCCGTGTAGTGTCGGTAGCGGTTTCCCAACTGGCTAAGAATAACGCTACGGTCCACCTGTACCGGTGGTATAAGTCCACCAAACAGGTAAGCCGTGTGGCATCCGGCGGAATTATTTTTTACCAAGAATTGATCCACTGGTTTCCTGTTCCATGTCGTAAAAGGCCACAAAAATAGGAACTCCTAAGTCAAGGTGTATTTCCGTGCCGATGGCTGAATGGCTGCAGGAGGTTAAACAATGCAGTCGTGAACGGAATATCTTGGGATTTTCCCTTACTGTGTTAAGCGAAGCTCTGGCACAGTGGACGACTTCTTTCTTCGCAACTCGTGGGATTTAAATGATTAAAACATTTAAAAAAATCCTTACATGGTTCGCTATAGGCGATTATAAGCCAATATATTTGGTTTCTTGTAGTTGTTGTACGGTAAGTGCTGGAGGTGGAGTGTTCGTTACTTTAATTGATAATGGTTAGAGTAGCACAAATCAATCTCCAGCATAAACGTACAGCAACTATGAATCTATCCAGACTTCTGCACGAAGGTAAAGCTTCTTTAGCTTTGGTTCAAGAACCATATTTCCAAAAGGGAAACTTCTACGTTGGAAAATTGTTAAACCCAGTCTTTGTTGCCTTTAACAAGACCGGAATGACTAATCCACGTGAAATGCCTCGAGCATGCATACTTGCAAATAGTGCTCTCGATGTCTCTCTCATATCGGAGCTCACAACTCGGGATATTTGTGCTGTCACAGTTGGTATGACTACTGATGGCATAGACAGGAAATATGTCTATTGTTCGGCATATTTGCCGCATAACCAACCTTCGCCAAGCGATGACTTCAAAAAGGTTGTATCATACTGCTGCAAAAGTGATTTACCGCTTGTAATCGGCAGTGACATAAATGCTCACCATATCATTTGGGGCAGCACAGATATAAATTCGAGAGGCTCTGATATGATGGAATTTGTGAGCAGTACAAACCTGCACATAGTCAATGCAGGAAACCGTCCAACTTTTGCGAGATCTGGCAGAGAGGAGGTTTTGGACGTAACTCTCTGCTCTGATAGAATTGCGCATGAGTTGGTGAATTGGCTCGTCTCCGATGAGCTCGAACCTTCGTTGTCTGATCATAAGTACATATTCTTTGATCATTCAAACGTTAAATTTGATATTATCACATATCGTAGTCCCAAATCTACAAACTGGGACCTCTATGAAGAGGGCTTGGCGACTAGATTTTACGGGTACCAACCAACAATTGAAACCCCAATTGATTTGGAAAATGTTGTCGACGAGACAAACTCACTCATAGTTGCAGCATATGAAGAGGCTTGTCCACTTCGGATTGTGCGAGCTACTAGAGGAACTCCTTGGTGGAATGCTGAACTTGCTAGACTAAGGAAACTATGCAGAAGAGCTTGGAACCACCGTCGCAGAAATGGGTCGGAGGCATTCGTGTTGGCTCGAAGGGCTTACAAAAATGCTCTTCGATCGTCTGAGCGAAGTGGTTGGAAAAGCCTCTGCACAAATGTCTCTAGTCTCAACGAGGCTAGCAGATTAAATAAGTTACTTTCGAAGTCTAAGGACTTTAATGTCAGTTTCTTAAGAACTTCAGATGGTGAACACTTGTCTGATGAAGGTGATGTACTTCACTATCTTTTTAACACTCACTTTCCAGGATGTATGGATCCATCACCGACAGCTCTTCCCGAGACTTTTTCAGGTAGTTACGATTCTTGGGCCCTTGCTCGAAGCGTTGTGACGATTGAATCGGTCAAATGGGCAGTTGAGAGTTTTGCTCCGTACAAGTCTCCTGGAAAGGATGGAGTTTTCCCAGTGTTACTGCAGAAAGGGTATGAACATTTCAAACATGTTTTGAAGAAAATACTTACTTTTAGTCTTGCGACAGGATATATTCCAAGAGCCTGGCAGGAAATAATTGTCAAATTTATTCCCAAAGGCGGTCGCGACACTTATGAGGAAGCGAAGAGTTTCAGGCCTATCAGTCTAAGCTCATTTCTTCTTAAAACAGTGGAACGCATAGTTGATCACTATATCAGAAATGTTAGTTTGGGCCTGCATCCGCTACATGGAATGCAACATGCTTACCAGCGTGGAAAGTCCACTACAACCCTGTTACATGATGTTGTGTACAACATTGAAAAAGCTTTCTCACAAAAGCAATCTTGCTTGGGAGTTTTCCTAGATATTGAAGGTGCCTTTGATAACGTGTCTTTCAATTCAATTCTGGAAGCAGCCCGTGGTCATGGCATACCTTCAAGTATCACAAATTGGATACACGCAATGCTTAGCAATCGACTTCTTTGTTCATCGCTTCGGCAAGCAGAGATTAGAAAGCTAAGTGTCTGTGGGTGTCCTCAAGGTGGTGTACTATCCCCACTTTTATGGAACCTTGTCGCTGATGGTTTGTTAAGGAAACTTAATAAACTTGGATTTCCGACTTATGGTTTTGCCGACGATTATCATATATTGATGACCGGTATAAGCATTAACACTCTCTTTGATTTAATGCAGCAAGCCCTGCGATCTGTTGAACAATGGTGTTGTCAGGTTGGATTATCTGTAAATCCGGGCAAAACATCAATGGTGCTTTTCACTCATCGTAGGATAATCACAGGAGCTCGTCCGTTGCAGTTCTTTGGTTCAGAGGTCACTGTGGTCGAACAAGTTAAATACGTCGGGGTTATTCTTGACTCAAAACTGAATTGGTCTGCTCACATTGACTTCAGAATTAAAAGAGCTTGCATGGCTTTCGGCCAATGTAGACGAGCTTTTGGAAAATCATGGGGACTCAAACCCAGATATATTCATTGGATCTACACAACTATTGTTAGACCAATTTTAGCATATGGATGTCTTGTATGGTGGCAGAAAGGAGAAGTCGCGACAGTTCAGTCAAAGCTAAATCATCTCCAAAGGATGGTCCTAATGGCGATGACAGGATCATTCACGACAACTCCTACTGCTGCTCTAGAGGCGCTACTGTGCATTAAACCACTACATGTGTTCCTAAAACAAGAAGCATTATCTTGTGCATATCGTCTTAAGGTTACAGGGCTTTGGAACAGTAACCCATTAGATTATGCTACCAGCCACACTCGCTTGTGGTCTCAAATGGTTACGTGGGATGAGTATTTACTCGCTCCTAGTGACCTAACTCTCACATGCAGTTTTCCTTTCAAAACATTCAATGTGAGCTATCCTCTTCGTGAGGAATGGTTGTCTGGTTGTCTGGAACGACAACTTGATGAACACATAGTTTGTTATACGGACGGTTCTCTGTTGAATGGTCGTGCTGGTGCTGGTGTCTACTGTCGTGAATTGAGGCTGGAGCAGTCTCATTCACTTGGTAGATACTGTACTGTGTTTCAAGCAGAAATCTACGCGATTCTGTGTGGAGTACAATCGGCACTTCAGCAGAGGATCTGTGGTAAGCGAATTTATTTTTGTTCCGACAGTCAGGCAGCCTTAAAAGCACTCAGTTCGAATGACTCACGGTCGAATCTAGTGATCGCATGTCGAACTCAAATTGAAGACCTCAGCATTTCAAATGCTGTTTACTTCTTATGGGTACCCGGCCATTCTGGTATTACTGGAAATGAATGGGCTGATGAGTTGGCTAGAGCTGGTGCAACGAATGATTTCGTTGGTCCTGAACCAGCTTTACCACTTTCAACTAGTTGGATAAAGCACAAGATTCGTTCTTGGGCTGTATCCAAACATGCCAGCTACTGGAGCAGCTTGCAAACTTGCGCTCAGACAAAAGCATTTCTACCAGATTTAAATCTGAAAATGTCAAAGTGTCTACTGCATTTCTCCAAGCATCATTGCAGTATTCTGGTCAGAGCTCTGACTGGACATTGCAAACTCAATTATCACATGGCTACTATTCAACGTACTGAGTATTATTCGTGTGATTTGTGTGAATGCGATTATGGTACTTCATATCATCTGATATGTAACTGTCCCGCATTGACGCAGCTACGTATCCGGGTTTTTGGTTCTCCATACATGGTTGAGTCTGTGTATGCGGAGCTAAAATTGAAGGATATTCTCTCGTTTCTTACCCAATGTGGTAAGGAGCTATAGTCAGAAGGGTTCATCGTTCTTCCTGGAGTGAATGAATCCCTTCTGTATTTACCTTAAATAGGGTTTAGCAGATTGTTTGGCATCTTTTAGGGGGTGCCGAATTTACTTCTGCTCGTACATACTGCGAATCGTTCTGCATTCTTCCGGGAGTGCAGAATGGTGTCGCTTTTGTAAGATCTTCAAATCCTCTCGGGGGTTGGAGGTTTTATTAACAGCGGACTGTTCGGGACCTCGTAGAGGTTCAGAATTTACTTCTGCTTCCACTAAATGTGATCCTCAGCAGATTGTTCGGCATCCCTTAGGGGTGCAGAATTTACTTCTGCTTTTATGTGTTTTTGTGTCGTCAATTTTTCCCATCCTCCTAGTCCAACCCTTACCATTTCCTTTCAATCCTTCCCTCTTATATATCGGGAAAATGATGCTAAAAACAAATTGATGGCAAGGCACAAATCTCCAAATATCAAGGGGAACGTGCCATTTGAGCCAATTTGTTCTGATTCCTGATTCCTGATACAATATGAACAAAATTTCTGAATTTTGTTGCGTATCAATTTCGTATATTCCTAATATGCCAAAGCGAAAATCAATGTAAGTAACTAAATATTTTATGCGGACTGTTTCACATTTTTCTTCCTCGTATTGTTGCCATATTATTTACCGACACTTTCCGAAGATTATCGACGATTTTGAAGAAGGATTAATAAAATTACACTATCACTGAGCTTACTGGTACAACATTTTTCGTTAAAATAAATAAAATCTTCTCTTGGATCGATTAACTGTTTATAAAATTAATAAGTTTGTATGTTTCTCGAAGATTATTGTCATAAAATAAAACAGTTTCATTTGTTCAGGATTAAATCTTCAGGTTGTTTGTATCTAAAATTGAGCTTTCAAGTAACTTTGAATTCTAGTTAAAGGACGTTATTCAAAATCTTAACAATGTAAAAAATTGTGGAAAGGGATCAAAATTGAATATAATTAATTATCAAGAAAAAATCTAATTGTCAATTTTATCATTCGCCAACAATCTAAGCGCTTAAACTAGAGCAAGTTTGTAATTAGTCAATTGAAAAAGTTTTTAGTTTAGTGTATCATCATCTCTTTATTTTTGTATATATTATGAAGACCTTAGAAACGTTCCATTTTTAATGTTATTGTGCTCGGTCGTGTCTTGAATACAACCCTCTAATTTTTTCTATTAAACTACTCACTGCTCTGAAAACGTTTTACTATTGGAGTACACTTCGATCGGACCTTTACGTGCGTTTGACTGTCGAAACAAATTTCATCAAATTGTGGCATTGTTCAACTTGTTTACCATCCGTGATTGTTTGCTCGCTGCTGTGCGTTTTCAATAGTGAAATAGAACAAAATAAAGATGAAAAAAAAAGTTTGCGGGGAATGCCAATTGGCGAATAATGATTTGGAACCAGTGCGATGTGGCTTTTGCGATACATTCTTTCACATTAGTCAGCAATGAAAGATGATTAGTCGACCGTATAAATATGGAATGACTTCAAATCAACTAAAAGTGCGGCTCAGTGGACATAAATCAAATATAACCAAATACTTAAAACTAATGTCAGACAGACCTGGAGACATAGATAGCGAAATAGCAAAATTAAAAAAAACCGCACTGGTAGATCATGTCATACGGTACCAACATAATTTAGATCTAAGTCAGACTAAAATCATAGATCGTAGTTTCAAATCCACTTCTTTACCCATACTAGAAATGTGTCATATTGTAAACACTCCTAACACTATCAATCACCGCACAGACATAGACGGTTTAAGTACTACATACGCAGGCGTACTCCACACAGTTAAAACTACTTACTCTAAGATCTCTAGATCAAAAGCACAACAGAATGATAAATTATAATCTCACCATTCTCGCTCAATCTCAGTCACGCAAATAAGTTCACTGAATTCAGCACCATCTCATCATTTACCCACCATCTTTAAAAGTGAGGTTAGGTAGTGCATAGTGGTAAAACAGGCTAATGTTTAAAACAAACGATATTAGTGCAACGTAAGAAATCAGTTTAACTAAAATATTTTAATGATTGTAAATGAACAGGTTTTTGTGATCGCACATATGTTTTTTGTATATTTTAGAAAAGTGACGAAAGAAGTTCTGTTATTATGTAAACAACCGTTCATGGGCATACGATTTTTAGACGAGGAACGATAAGATAGTGAGTTAACACAAAGTTTTTAATATTTTTGTAATATCTTTTATAACCAATAAACTTACAGTTTCCCTTGAAAAAGACCATATCCAGTGGTCGAAACGTCGGGCAGTATATAACAGCCGTTCTTATTTAACGCTAAAGCCGAAACCATAATTAGTCAGCAATGCTGTGGTTTTAATAACCGTTCTAATAGAGATCTCTTCACGCAAGGAAAAGCAATGCATGTTTGCTCCAAGTGTAAAGCGGAATTGAACGGCCGCAGTGTGTTTACCTACATTAAAGATGTACTTGGCTCAGAGCAGTCTAATCCATCGAATTTGGCCAGTATTTCCACCCAGATGCGCCAGCTTTTCGATTTGATCGAATCACTTAGTAAACAAGTTGATTATTTAGCATCTGAGCGATCCTCTAGTATATCTACGGATGCTAGTGGCTGGCCTAAATTAGGTGTAAACGGCGCCGTGGAAACAATGGTCAGCCAGTGCAAGCTGCCGTTGAACACCGAACAAAGTCCATTGACCTTAGCGATTTGTCTGTTCCGTTTATCGTTACTCCTCCTGCAACCAAAAAGTTTTGGCTGTACTTATCTGGGCTCCAGACTTTAGTGACCGCCGAAGATGTGCAGAAAATTGTCTCTCGCTGTCTAGATGTTCCGAAAGATGCAGATGTAACAAAACTATCATTTATCTCGTACAAAATCGGACTTGACCCTGCGTTTAAAGAGCAATCGCTTGACGCTTCAACCTGGCCCAGTGGACGTCGACCAACCTAAAATACGTCGTGTTGCAAGGGGAGCACCGACTATCCCTTTGGACTACGCTGCAGAGAAGAACTAATCTCGACTTCAGTTGCTGACCCGGGATACCCCGCATTATGCATTAAGGAAGTCTCCCTAACACTCGACCCAGTCGCGCTCCCTGCTGACATCCGCTATCGTCATCGTCCCGGTCTTGTGGTTGGTGATGGTAGTGGAGGCTTCCGATATGCTACTCCAGGCGAATATTTTATCCATTCAGAGCATTCGGTACCTGATATTCAATCACTTTTTAGTCATCACTCCCACCTGAATTCAACTTTAGTGGATCCGGGGCACCCTACATCAAGCATTATGGAAGTCCCTGATCCCCCCGACTCAGTCGTGCTCGCTGCTGACATCCGCCATCGTCATCGTCCCGGTCCTGCGGTCGGTGGTGGTAGCAGGGGCTTCCAGTTTACTATCTCAGGCGAGTTACAATAGTTTTTGTGAACCCGCTGTTCCTGAAAATTCTTCAAATTGCAGTGCTACTTTATTCAACAACCTTATCATTTACTACCAAAATGTGCGTGGTTTACAGACCAAAGTAGAGACAGTTTTCTTGTCTGTTTCGGAGGCAGAATACGATATCATCGTTTAGACGAAGACCTGGTTGAACGACCAAATTTACTCTGCTCAACTTTTTGGACATCACTACGCTGTGTTTCGAATCGTTAAACAGTCGTAAATCACGAGGTGGAGGAGTTTTAATTGCGGTTTCCAAAAATCTCAATTGTTACATCGAACCTGCATCGATCTCCGACACCCTACAACAGCTTTGGGTTGTCGTTAAGTTTGCTGAGATAAATGTTAGTTGTTATTTATCTACCACCCGATCGAAAAAATGATAATACGAGTATTAGTGATCACGTGAACTCGCTGGGATCGGTTGCCTTCCGATTGAGCCCTCATACACCTTCGCTTCTTTTCGGCGACTATAATCAATCTGGTCTTCGGTGGCTTCTTCCCGAGAGAGGCGCTCCGCGCATTGATCCATTGCATTCACACATGTCTGCTGCATGCAGTACTCTTTTTGATGGTTTGCATTTTCACGGTTTCAATCAGATTAACAATGTACTCAACAGAAATGACCGCTTACTGGATCTCGTTTTTGCAAACGAAGCTGCCACACCATTAACTACTATCTCCTTGCCAATTGAACCTCTAACGAATCTAGATGCTGACCACCCAACAATCAAAGTCAAATTTAGATTGCCAATTCCAGTGGTTTATGAAGAGCCCACCATTTCACATGATCCCGATTTTCGTCGAGCTGATTACAACGCACTGAACGAGCTACTTTTTGGACAAACTGGAATGCTATCGAATCCTCTTCCAACGTTAATGAAGCTGTTGAATATTTCTATACAGTAATAGATCACGCTGTTTCCCGTACTGTTCCTGCCAGACGACCTCCGCAAAACATCCCTGGTCAAATCTTCGTTTACGAGCATTAAAACGTGCTCGTTCAGCTGCTCTCCGGAAATACTGCAACTGTCGGTCTCCGTATTTCAAACACATTAGAAGCAATAGATATCGTCACTACAATCTATTCCTTTATTCCCAGTACGTTAAACGGATCGAGCAAAGCCTTCGTCGTAAACCCAAACTGTTTTGGTCGTTTGTTAATTCCAAAAGAAAAGAAACTGGTCTTCCTCGTTCAATGTTCTTGGAAAATGAGACAGCCAACAATGAAATCGAAAAGTGCTATCTGTTTGCTCATCATTCCAAGCATGCATTTCATGAACGTTGCGCCACAACGATGCAGATTGATGAAGCAACAGCTGGATTGCCGCGAGACGTATTTAGTTTCAAATTGCCTTACATAGGAATCAGAACAAATTGGCTCAAATGGCACGTTCCCCTTGATATCTTACTTGACGAATCGCTTTGTTCGGATTAAAATTGAATCTTCGACATCGGAGACCTTCACGAATCTTTCGGGAGTGCCTCAAGGTAGTACCCTTGGTCCGTTACTGTTCTCTATCTTCATTAATGATGTATCAACGCTGTTACCGCCGGAATGTCGTTTGTTCTATGCTGCTGACGACATGAAACTTTTCCAAATTATTGAAAGTCTGTTAAATTGCCTGAAGTTGCAAAAAATGCTTGATACATTTCAAATATGGTGTACCAAGAATTTTTTGAAATTGAGTATCGAAAAATGCACTGTTATATCTTTTCATCGAAAAAGTGCACCAATAGTATTTCTTGCTCCTTGAAACACAGTATACTGTATATGGACAGCATGAGCCATTTAGTTCCATATGTCGACAATTCGACGAGTTTGCTGAGTTTTTTGATTTTAATTTGTCGTCCAATTTGATTTTATCGTAAGCTACTTGACCTTTTTCGTGTTGTTTTCCATGATAATTTAGCCTAAGTTGAATGATTTTTAGTTTAGTTTAGTTTATTCATTAAGACACCTATTGTCAGATGGAATAAACAGCAACAAATAAACAAATAAACAAATAAACAATTGTATAGCATCACGATTACAGTGGAAAAACTAAATTACAAGCAAAACCTTGATAGGATAACGGTACCCCCATTCATCTCAGTACAAGTAGTCATCTCTTAGAGCTGAAGTAAAGAAATTGCACTTTATTATATCACAACTCATTGATTGAATGTCTAGTAATCGACAGAATTACATAATTTAATTCATTTTTGTATAATTTGAACCTCTATTTGACCAGATCTTGCAGCCGATTCTTAGAGCACCATTGCATATCAAGTGCTACCATCCTATTGACAGAATCCTTCCAGGTAGAAGCTCGAACATACGACAACTGGCTTGTGACACATTGAACCTCCAATGCAAATTATGTTCTGGTTCCGGAGTTACGGGGTAAAATGTACAAAAAATCTAAATATGTGTGTTCTGGTCCTTCACAAAACTTCAGAATTTCATCTAGATCCGACTTCCGGTTCCGGAATTCTAGGGTAAAGTGTGTAAAAACTTTATACCATCACTTAGGCGGCGAAACAAAAAAACGAAAAAATATCTAAACTGACCTAAAAACTACTCCATTCGATAGTCGGCCAAACAACCTGATCTCGGCTATCCTGGTTCCCAGTTTCCGATTCTGAAGGCACAGGAAATAGTGGTCCTATTTTCTCAAATGGATCTAACTCACTTTTCTCAGCGATAGTTTAACTGATTTTCGCAAACTTAGGTTTTAATTCTTACTTTTTTTTATGACTTCTGGTCAGTCAGTAATGTTCACTTTTTCGGTTTTTAACGATATCAAACTAGCTAGAGATTATGAGAGTAGAAAGAATATGAAATGTTAGAACCATAGTATTCAAGAAGAGCAAGGATGTGAAGATAAAAATGCGGAAGAGTGAGACGTGACAAGGGTCATTTAAGTAAGCAGAAGGCTTTTCGTAACTAAACTTTTACCTTTTACCAGAGGAGTCGAACTTAGGCATCTTAGTGATACGAATCATTCGAGTCTCTGATATGCCATAAAGTAAAGGCAATGCACTATGGTCCGAAACGGGAAATTAGCATGACAAAAATATTTTCACTATTAAATATTAGTTTTTTGTAGTTGACGTCTTCACAAGTTTTTTTTATATTCAATAATGTAATATAATTTTAGGCACACTGCTTAAGCTCTGAGATGCCAAGGGTATTTTCTAATCTTAATTAACGACTAACTTAAAACTAGAATAGTATCATTAGACTATGTCATCTCGGGTTCTCGTAAATCCAGCTTTCAGCTGGCGATTGGCAGTGGTCGATGAATTGAGTGTTGCATGAGTCTTCCAGATGGCGTTGGTAAATATCTATGCTGGCCGCATCCTTCGGTCCGTGTGGGTCCGCGGGAAACACCCCCAGGCTACGGAGGCCCGGCGGGTGGCCCGCATACTAGTTTTCGACTGGAGCGGTCTTCCTTGGGCGGTGATGGTGATATTACGGAAGAGAATGAAAAAGAAAGTAAATATTGTGGAAAGGTTTTGGTAAGAAAGTTTGCAAGTTTTTGGTAAGAAAGATTATGAGCAAACATTCTTCTTGGTAGAATTGATCGAAATAGAGATTTTAGTAATATGAAGCTAATGTAGTAACTTTATCTTTATCAGCAAACACACGAGTAGCAACCTCTAGAGCTACCTACCGAAAACTTGTAGTAAATACTACAGTTTGTGGCATGTTTTGACAGGAACATGATCCACACGTAGCATTTACTACCGAGCGAGCATGCTACGTTTTATTTATACGGCCCAATGAAAATAAAATAAAATATAAACATACGCTGCAGCAGTTCTTTCTATGAAGCACTGTAAACGTCAAAGACAGTATTCCAAGTAATTCTTGTATCTTCGATCATGTCATACGGATTTTTATAGTCTCTGGTCCAAGATACTTTTGTGTATGAACATAGTTGTGTTTTAAATGTTATCTATGCTAACATCAAATGAAATTCTAAAGACCTTTTTAAAGCAAAAAATTAAAAAAAAAACTGAACTGAAGCAAAGATGTTATATCCGATTTCATCACAATTCATTTATTAAAAGTCGAGTATTCAAAAAAATAATATTGCGAATCCACTAATGAGATGGTACAATTGGTACAATAGCTCTATTAACGGGTGTTCAATAAAAAATGAGAATTAAATAGTCATATAATAAATAAAAAATATGTTTTGTCAACAAATTCAGTACTCTTTATTAAAAGCATAATGTTTATTCTTAAAAAAACGTCAAAAAATATAGGAGAAGCGACCCTGGTCAACCTGTTCGACGCAACTTAGTCGCGATGCTCTTACAAGAGCGCTGGAGGCACTGGCGTACATCTTCCGGATACAATTCCGGATCCTTGTGATCACCTGCTTCATATTCTTGGCCCGCCAATTATTTTTGTAAGCTAAGGCACTGAGGGAGCCGAAAAAATTCTCAATTGGACGGCACTGGGGCAAGTTTGTCTTGTTCCTTTCGGTATCTTTTTCTGCTCAACATACTCCAACGTCCTCTTGGTGTGATGGGATGTGCCTTGTCCGGACAGAAGATGTACTACCATTCCGCAAGAGAACGGCAGAAAAATTTTCTTAAGGCACTCCTCCTGGTACACTTGTTAATTGATGGCCAGACCGCTCGGCTTGAACCACGGCTTCGAAATCCGTCTGTCCGATATGGCGATGTACAGCATAAGTTTTTTTTTCAAATTTATGCGTAAACTTATATTTTACTTTGGAGGGTGCGGCCGACTTGTCGGTGGAATAGTAGCTATCATTTTGTGGAATGTGGCTCGTCGAGAGCGGAAAGTACTTTCATCGTCTAGCACAAACGTTATCGTCTAGCACGTTCGTTATCCACCGGCACTGCTACTTCACGGTCGCTATCTTCTATGTCCGTGTTATCAGGGGACCGAGTCTTCTTCTGACAGATGATGTCCTCCATCTGGAGGGTTCGTTCCGTTCTTGTTGTCGAACAGCTTTTCCAACGCTTCCATCTTTTTCTTCGTCATTATCTTCAGGAACATAACTACACCAGCTACTATCATGAAGAGATCCCCAAAATCTTCCGAGTTACCAAGATCTTCGTGTTTTCACGTGTTAGGCTATTCTAATGCGAAATCCGAATTGTCGTTGGAATGCTCGATAGGTCGGAATGGTCATGGCTTCGGAAAATCCATTCACAGAGCGTATTACTGTATATTATTGGAGTAATTGATGGTCGTAATTTGTTCGAAGCAGTCTTATATAAAGTGGAAAAAATCGTTCTTTATTACATAGCTCACAAGAGTAACGCAACCATGGAAAAACCGGCGATGTACAGCTTCAACTGCTTCCCTATCCACCTTATTCACCCGTTTTTGCCTTTTTCTATAGAAAGGTATTAGAATTGCTGGAAAAACTGACTTTTGAACGGAGCCTCGGAGACCCATAGTGTTTTTTCTTTTGGAACGACAGCCTACACGAGTGCGAGTTTCCATGCACATTAAACAAAATTTCTACATTCTTGCACAAAAGTAGCTAAATCTGTTGTAGAGATACAGATCTTAATGGTTGGACTAAACTCACAAGTCCGCAGTCTCTTCATACAGCCTAATTAAGTAACTATAATTAGTTTTAAAATGACTAATAAAGCACAATTGAATGAATAAAATGCATATTTGATTACAACACATTTTAATAGGATTTATCATTTTTCGGCTATAACCACATGAATAAAACTGTTTAAAAAAAGTCTATCCCTTTTCAAAATACAGTCCAGATCAAATAGAGAAAATCAAATTATGCAGTGTGACTCTTTGTAACAAAGTCTACATGTTCAGAATGTTTCATTCAAATCTGAGAGCGTGCTGCCTAAAATGTTGATTGGTTATTGTTTCAGGAATGTCCCCCAGTGCAATGTGATTCACATAATCGATATCATTCTAGTTTCATCAGTAACCTACATTATGTTTGAAAACCAACGGGAAATACACTTCCTCTTCTGGGGACAGGATCCAATCACAAACAACTACAGCTTAGAACAGCGTTACTGAGAAAACCATTCGAAATGCCAAACTCGGAAAAGCGGAACAATGGATGGTTTATCTCTGCGCTGGTTCGTTTCCTACAGAATAAATTTCCATTCCAATTTCATTCGATACACCCAAACCATGCAGCTGAATCGGAAACATGCGAAGCATCGGGTGGTATGAAACATGAAGTATTGATCATGTATTGCAGTAACGAGTCTCACAAATATGATCAATTTTGATAATTATTCTAAATTGAATGATATTCCTTTCTAAGCTTCTAACTCGTTTTGAATGCATTCTATTTACACTTTTATGTTTCAGAAATGTTTGCATATAGCTCTGGAGTGAATATCTTATGCCAGAGTCATTATTAAATACTGAAAGAATGACAGGATAATGATAATTTTGTGATTCAGCAAACTCAGTAAATCGTTTATGGCAGTGACTACAATTACCTTCAATCGACATGGATTAGTAATACTAGCCATACAATGGTTTGTACGCACAGAATCAAATTTTGAAACTGAATGGTTAAATTCCACAAACGGAACGTAATACCAAGAGTAAATCACAGAATCATAATAATCATATTTCTTCGCGTTTCGCCTTCGGCTCGTCAGTGCTTAAAGCAGTTCAAACTGAACTGCCATCTCGTACCTAGCAGTTCAACTTAAACCGCTAAGCAGAAGCAAAGTTTGCACTACTTATGCAACCCTCAAATAATATTGCACAAGTGCTATATTATTTCTGACGTGTCAGGCGTAAACGAGTGACGACTTATTACTGGCCGCCGCAGAATGTGAACATTTAGGGGTTTTGTTTGTTTGTGCAAAAAGCACATAGTTTGTTTCTATTTCTTCGCGTTTTGCCTTCGGCTCGTCAGTGCTCAAAGCAGTTCAAACTGAACTGCCATCTCGTGCCTAGCAGTTCAACTTAAACCGCTAAGCAGACGCAAAGTTTGCACTACTTATGCAACCCTCAAATAATATTGCACAAGTGCTATATTATTTCTGACGTCTCAGGCGTAAACGAGTGACGACTTATTACTGGCCGCCGCAGAATGTGAACAATAATCATTTTTTTATTTATAAAAACCATATGAAAACATGTAGCAGTCAAATAATGCGTGTTTTGGGTGTATACACTCGGGAACTTTATTTATGAACCACCTACTTCAGTGGGTCAGTTTGCTTAGTTGCTTAGCTCCGATCAGCAAATTATCATCATTAAACTTTATCGTATGTGTTCCACGCATAGTGAATGTTTCGGGATGGAACCGTCATTCCATAATTAAAAACTAGATGTACTATCCCACTTCATCAGTGCAAGAATTGTACGAAGCTGTAATAAATTCCATTTCTATTCTCAATCCCTGATTCATTTTTATTCAAACGAAGAACCTTTAAATAAGGTTCCAATTGGGCATGCTTCTACATGGGAAAAGAAATATGATTTATAAAATTTTAGATTTTCTCAGAATATCAATTGAAATTGCAAATTACATTTATATTCAGTTTCAATATTTTAACAACAGACAACAGATAATCAGAATATCTTTCTGTTAGTGTTCATGTTTCAAGACTGAATTCAACAATATTACATTCAATACCTATATTGATCGGCTGAATACAACCCATATTGAACGGCAGGATACAAAAATCGGTTAAGTGCAATTTAGTTTGGAATGCAAAACCGAGGAAGAACATTGAGTGCAAAAACCGGACACGAATTCTGCAATGTAATCTATAAAAAAAATATTTTTTCAAGAACCGAAAAAAAACCTTTTTTTGATTCTTACATTCAAAGTTGTTGTAGAGTAGCCGTTTTTCAACCAACTTTACACCATACTTGATGATAAATATTTGTAGTCGTTTTGCCTGAAGACGAAGGTATAATCTTCAAAACGTTAGCTGTTAACGAAAAATAAATAACCAATTGACCAAAAAGTCATCCTCATAAATTTCTAAACAACAAATTTAGAAACCACTACTCCGTATTTGTTGAAATCGGAGTAAATTAAATGAAAATAATAATAACAGCTATCTCAGTTTTACAATGACTGAGTGGAAACATATATTGAATGAGAAACTCACAGAAAAGATGTTTTTTTGGAAAAAAGATACGTTCAGAGGCAGGAGTCGAACTTACGTTTGTATGCAATCCGTGCATACGCGTTTACCCCTGAGCCGCTTCCCTGAGCTGTTGTAGACACAGTTCTACAACAGCACCGAATTGGTAAGCGTACATCGAACAATGACCTAAATCAGACCCTGTCAGCTTGGAGCGAAATCAATCTTCAGTTCAACAACGCCATCGCACGGCATCACATTCAACATATCATGTCAATTGTATGGGTGCGCAGTGCTGCTATTTTGGCGCGCACGAATTTGACATTTCTCTCCCCTGCTTCTATGTACTCGCCTGAGGGCACCATGTTCGCAAAAAAGGATGTTGCCAATGATTTGTTCGGGAAATGTCAGAGCTGGATATCTTGTTAATATGAAAAAAAATAAGGTATATACGAAAGAATTATTCCATTAACAAAATCTGCTTTCTCGGTTCAATAGCTTCGTATTATACAAAATTTGAAGAGCAATAACGTTCTCTAACATTATTAAAATGTATTTTCTATGTAATTAAAACTCGATTCTCAAGTCTAACGTTTTGTTCATTGGCAGTCGAATTTTCCTTATTAATACTGTTGACATTTGGTTTTTGTATGGCTACGGAAAAGACTAACAAAAAGGTTGTGCAGGAGCGGAGCAATGTTATTGCTTTCAAATAAAAAAAACAAGCATCAAAATGCACATCACATAAGTTCTCTAATCGCTCTATATTGTACTTATTTCATCTCTCGGTGCATGCATGCTTGCAGTTGTAGAGAATTCAGTCGGAGTAGAAAAAATATCTATAAGAACACTGCAAAATTTGAACAGAATGAATATCCCAACGATTGATCCCACTTCACCATTCCTACATATTATTACGTTAGAAGAAGCACAAGTATGATGATACCAGTACATCCAGTAGCAACCGTTCTGATATTTGTGCAACGATACATCCTACACAAAACAGCGATTCTCAACCATGTTTATATCACGGATTTCTTTAAAGTAATCTTTGATCTTTCTGAACCAACAATTTGTTTCCATGCAGAAAATGTTTTGTTCTGAGCTACAAAACAAAACTTTGCGAATGAAAATAAAATGAATGCTATCCTAACGATTATCAATTAAAGACCAGATTGGTGATTCGATAAATAGAAAGCAGACCTAACACTAGCAATACAATGTACGCTACCTGTACGCTAAGAATCGACTGCAAAGTCTCTTCACATAGCTGTGCTTAGAATACGAAACATAAGACTAAAAATAGTCACCAATGCAGACCGGTCAAGGAATTTTTTTATATATTATCGAAGAAAAAAATGTATTCAACAAACAATTTGTAACTTTTTTTAGATCGATAAAAAATATATTAAGGGGGCAAAATTCAATAATATAATAAACAATAAATAATTCGATAATTTAATAAATATAAACAATAATAATTTAATAAATATAAATAATAATAACGAAGGTGACGAGCGATTATAAATTCTTAGTGCTTGAGCGAAAAATAGGTATAAAGCGAGAAGACTAGTGTTTGACGGACAGAGAAGATGTTTGGATGTATGGTATCAGTCTAGTGACGGCAAGGATGTAGACCATGTTTAATGTACGTTCTACCATGTCTGACTGGCGTTTTAGAGTGTCTATAACAAGATTCAGAGTGGCGAAATGGTAGCGCGTATGCACGGAATGCATGAGAACGCAGATTCGAGTCCAGTCTCTGGGCGTATCTTTTTCCAATAAATCATCTTTTCTGTTAGTTTTTCATTCATTTGGCTTCTCATTACATAAACTCAACTTTGATATGGCGTTTCGAAGTTCGATTGGGGGTTTCCTAATGCATTTCACTCCTATATGGAAATACTATATTATTAGAAAGGAGAAATACCGGCGCCGACGTTAATCGATATTTTCATAATTTTTATATATATATATATATATATATATATATATATATATATATATATATATATATATATATATATATATATATATATATATATATATATATATATATATATATATATATATATATATATATATATATATATATATATTGCTTGTTTCTGTGAACTATAACAACTTCAACTATAATCGCTTTCTTACTATGAAAACTCAATGTATGAACAGATTGTAACTAGTCTCAGAAAATGACCAAGGAGCAAATCAAAGCATCTGATGTTCTTTTGTTGTCTCATTTTCGTATGCATGAAAATTGAACAATGAAGTTTGATGAACCAGTTTAGAAAAATTCATTATTTAAAATAATAATAATTTCGCACCTTTAAATTCTGACATCAGATTGCTCTGCATGAAAACTTTCTTGATTACCAAAGCAATAGATATGTTATTTTTTAAGATTATTAATCGTACAAAATCATTTACCCACATAATCATATCGGAGAATACTTCCTCAACGATTTAGCGTACCGATAGATTTTACGAACATGTAGCATCTGTTCATTCTACTGCAATCAGCTGCATAACTTCTAACAATCAAGGCGAATTGAACTAGTTTCTATTACAAACTCTTGGTCACTGAGCAGACATGTAGGACGAGTCTGTTCAACCGATAGATTCTACTACAAAGACGGTAAAATCACCGCGGCAGTCGATTTCACAGAAGGGAGCATTCCAACGCTTTATAAAGATGAACAATTCTCAATCCTTTCTACTATTGCTGAGACCAGTTACGGTAGCGCCCCAGGGGGTCTTCGCCTGTATGCTATAAAACAAATTGCTCAATGCGTACTGATCCCGAAGAGAGCTCACATGGGAAGCACACTAACAATATAACTTTCTTCCTGCAACGTGTGAGAAAGCTCCCGAATGTAGAAAACGCTTTAGAAGGTGAGGACGTTAATACTGTATTTATGTTGAACCCGAACGCCCTCGAACTTGGACAAATGGATCGTGCCCGTATGGGTAAATTCTTCCGACGTTGACCAACCTATCTTCTATTCGAATAGGAATGCTAGAATTACTACGAAACTGATTGTTACATAAACCACAGAACTATTGCTCCCCAAGGAGAATAAATTTAGTTGCTTTGATTAAGATTTCCTACTTGTGCATCGAAGAACAATTGAGTATTGAAACTATATCATTGATCCCTCGTAATGAACTCGGGTTGTTATGTGTCCAACAAATGTTTTTTTAACGACTAGTATTGAGACACTACTCTTATGAAGAGTAAACTTCTTAATCTTGCTCAATGGCGAGAACTCTCGTACCACTAAAATTAAATTTAAATTAAAGACTAGCCGTCTAAAATCAAAGTTACATTATCGCCTTACCTCCCGAAGAAAGAATTTACTGATACAATGCTGGTTATACAGAGTGCAGCGCTTAAATCCGGACAAATTTCAATTTGATTTTTTCGCCACAGTGTCATTCCACTACAGATCGCGTTCAGATGGCATTCTTGTAATTCATAGGCATCTAGTAAATAGTCATAACCTAAAAATGTCCAGGATGTTACGCACAAGTGCGGAGTACAACCAATTTTAGCAACGATTATCAAGCCTGACCCTTTTCCGCGACTGCAGGAGCTCGTGACCATGATGACCATGACTTACAAAAACGCCAAAATGAAACTTGTTTGGATTTAAGCAACGTTACTAAAGGATTTCGGATATTTCGGAACTCCTAATTTACGATGAAGGAACTCTTAAAAGCTCTAGTATTGGTAACTGAAAATCTTTGACAGTGATTTGTTTACACTTCTATAGAGAACAACTGGTGCATGTTTGACCGAAGTAGGCTATCGCCTTCAGAAATTAGAATGGAAATGAAAGAAGAAAATGTTGTGCAAATGTGGAAAATCCGGTCCGGTTCTAACCTGGCTGAAGTGCTGAAGGTACCGAAAGCAACAGTTTGTCGAGTGCACATACCCTACAAGAAAACCCTGCGAGTTTTGAGCTTATGAAAAACTGGAACCACCTGCGCAGCAAGGTGTAGAGGTGCGTTAAAACCAATTGCGATCTATCGATCCGATATGTGGTCAGAAGGAACAATGCCAATTTTTAAACATGACGTATACAAGTCGTGCAAAGCCAGTAAACATCCGAACTGACATTTGAAGCAGAATTCCGTAACCAGAAAGGGTACCAGGCTCTTTTACAACAGTGTGATTTTGAGTCCATTTTTGTTATTTTTCGATTATATCCAATTGAATTGAAATTTTTAGTAGATTTAAGAAGAAACATTATTTTGTCGTGAATACGACTTACTTTACTATGGGGTGCCTTTTCAAAATTTACCCTCTGAGAGAGTGATAAGTTTTTGATCGTGAATATCTATTGTTGTATTTCATGAATCAACATAACTCTTGCGACATGCCATCGGAAATATGATCACAATTTTATGATAAAATTTTCAGTTTTGTGACATAGTCTCAAATAATTCAAAATTAAACTTTTCTGAAATGTTTGGTATAAACGAGTATCAAAGAGGATAATTCATAAGGCGCGTTTGCCTTTCTCGTATTTTTAAAGCTCATAGCTCAGTGATCTGTGAAAGGATTTATATAATCTAACTACCAATAGAATCGAAATTTTTCAATTTAAACGTGTATAGCAAAAGCATTGAAGTATTTCAATAGTACACTATTGAAAAACCTGTCTCATTTGATCCATGTCAACACCAGCCAATCAGAACGCGTTCTAAGGAAGAGAACAAAATATCTGCTGCTGTACAACAAATCGTCCGGGAAAAATGTTCCGAAAAGTGGTGAATATCGCAGTGAGTTCCTCAATTTGGTCCTTGTGAATGCTAGAAACGAATCCCTACAACATATTGATAGTTTCTTTCAATGAATTATGCAAATCCGAAATGAAATAATCGACATTAAAATTCTGTATGCGGCTATTTTTATAGCCGTTAGAACCGCCCATTAGTGAAAGAGCTACAAACGAAATCACATAAAAGGAAATCTCTTAACAAAAATTCAATCAGTTTGGATTCTATCGCCACTGCGAGCAGATGTGTTTTGTGTCGTCTGCACAGCTAGTTTCGCTTTCGACAAGAGCGATTACGTCACAGCTGCCAGTCATTAGCATTGGAAAAAAAACAACGGTGGAGAGCATTGCACAAAATCAGCCGTTCTAATGGCTCTAAAAGTTTTCTAAAGATCTATTAGGATTTGTTGTCGCAAATCGTAGGGAAATATCCTCAGTTTACTGCAAATCTAGAACAGTTTGGTTAGATTTGTGCACATTTCGCTGTGTGAAACTCACAGTAAACGAGATCAAGTGAAGCCTTCTTTGTTTTTGCGAAAAATCTTCCAGAGTTTAATGTCGTAGAGAATTACGCAATTTGACCTTTTTGAATGCTAGAAACGAGTCCCTTCAGCATATTGATAGTTTGTTTCAATGAATTATGCAAATCTGAAATGAAATAATCAACATTAAAATTCTGAATGCGGCTATTTTTATAGCCGTTAGGACCGCCCATTAGTGAAAAAGCTACAAACGAAATCAGGTAGAAACAAGCCTCTCAACAAAAAGTGAAGCCTTCTTTGTTTTTGCGAAAAATGTGCAAAGGGGAATGCTTGCATAATTCATACAATTGATCAACTAATTGATATTCGGAAGTGTTAGGGAACATGTCAGTTGTTTTCGTATTCACGACATCCAGTTATGTCTCTGACATTACCCACCCGCCTTTTTTGATCTGAATTTTTTTTTCGAAAGTTAGATCCCTACCATCCGTTCATACGTTGCAAATGAACACTTTTAAAGAAAGATAGTTTTTCTAACATAAACTGTCTCTTGCTCGAATTGACTTTAATACTGTAATGCTTAAATTTAATAATTAAAGAAAAATGTAAATTTCTGGGGAAAAAGTCTCGGCGAAGCGCAGCAGGGATCAGCCCGTTCGAAACAAACTAGTAAAATATGTCAAAACGTGCTTAATCCACCTAGCAGTGAGATGATACCTTTTTTTTATCATCCGCATGTGATTTTTGCATGAATATTCTTCGGTGTTTTAGTTCTCATGCCATTATTTTAATGACCACCGTCGTTTCAAGCGGAAATTTAAAGTTCTATTCACTCATTACCCTGTAACGTCGAAATTGCGGCCCTTATTACCGGAGTCACTACACGGTGAAAACAAAGTGAAGTGACTGTGACCCTTATTATGGGTATCACTTCACGGTGGAAATCAAGTCCTTATTACGGAAGTCGCTTCAGAGACAAAAGTAATTACTTGGATGAACTTGATGTCATTATGAACATCACACCACTAACATTCTGTTGAAAAAAATAGTTTTTCCACCACAATGATCACTTCACTATGTGTGATACTGGTAATAGGAAAAATCAAGTGAAGTGACATGTAAGTGAAGTGAATGTGAAAGTGGAAGTGAGAACAATAATAAGGGCATGCAAATCGGATCGAATTTGAATCTAAACGTGTAATAATCGATTGAACAGTATATGAGGTGTCGAAATAAGTTCCACTTTAGAGTTCACGGTTATTTAATTTAATTTAATTTTTTAATTTAATTTAATGAATTTTACAAACTCATCACCCTGTAATTCCAGAATCGGATAAAATTAATTAATGTTGTATGGGACCACAAATCCTCTATTTAGAATTTTTGTTTTTGAAATTCGATTTGGCCTTTTTTGAGAAAACGATTGAGCTTTGAGAAACGATTCGATACTAGAACCGGAGTTCAAAAATCGGTGTAGTCGAAGTCAGTTAAATTCACCTGATGAGCTTTATAGTTTACATTTGATTCAAACTGTTTGAAAATCAGTGTAGACATCATTGAGAAATCGTAGTGCGAATTAAATTTTTGGGTACCTTCGGAATCGGAAACTGAATACCGCTTAAACTGAAATAAGTTTATTTGGTTATCGACTATCCATATCTACGAACCCGATAAACCTGATAAATTTATGTGAAATGGATATTTTTATACTAATCACCCTGTATCCCCTAAACCGGAAGTTGGATCTGACTAGAAGCGAGATGTTTAATAGGATCTTAAGACCTTTCATTTTAATCTTTTATGGTTCCTAGATTTCATTTGAAACTTAGATCGGTTTTGCCATCTACGAGAAAAATGAGTAACACAGTTTCAATTTCGTTTCACATATCATCCTGTAGTTTCGGAACCAGAAGTCAGATCCAAACGTAATTCAGGAACCTTGTTTGGGAGCAAACGACTTTTTATATGAATCTGAGTTTGTAGAACACGGTTCAGTCACTTCCGAAAAAATTGAGTGAAATAATTTAACACACACGCATTTCCTGATCTCGACGAACTGATTCGAATGGTATATGGGTGTTATGTTCTTTCAGCATTTATTGCTGTAAGTAGTTTAAATCAATATAATTATGGAATTGCTCTCAACTCGAAAATGCTGCCTCTGGTCATCTGGTTTATATATGTCATATTCGAACGATTGTGGCCAAATTCCACAAAAGGAATGTAATGCCAAGACTTTGCTTTTACTTGACTTTGCTTGAACATATTTTGTAGTTAGACTTTGATGCACTCCTTTGCCGATAACAGGAACGTCAACATTATTGAAGAAATCTCGACACTCACAAAAGACTTTTGAGCAATACTGTACCCATCTATATGAGAAAGCAAAAACAGAAAAAATTTCCGAGGGGAGAGCCGAGTGTCATATACCAATCGATTCAGCTCGACGAACTGAGCAAATGTTCGTGTATCTGTGTGTGTGTGTGTTGTCAACAAAGAGGTCGAGATCTCAGAGAATGGTTTTGAGATCTTTTTGAGTTATACGAAGTTTAATGTCAAAATTTTCACAATATCTGCCACAATCGACCTTGAAAACAGAATATGTTTTTGGACTTAGATTCCGCACGGTAACAGCTGTCCAACAAACCATAGATTGTCAAAATTCGTCCATTTTTCACGGAGCTATCGATATTTTTGTGTGAGCGACTTTTCGCCTTATTCCAGTAGTAGGAGTTTTACGCGCTTGATGACAAAGTGATGTTTCGGAGCAAAGTGAAACACGCTTTTCGATACTGTTTTATGCAATTGTTTTTGGTAGATAAATGACTGTGCACAGCACCCTTTTTCGTAACGTTTCAATTTTAGCACGGTTCGTTTTTTCAACATAATCGTTTGAATGTGACATATGTATTAGAAAGATGGCAGTATTTTTAAATTCAAAACAATATTCAATATTTATATTGATGTGTACTGCTTGCAACAATAATTGCTGGAAAAACACAACTTCTTACCCCCTTATAGCATTCGAAAAAGTTCGTCAAGATAAGCAAATTTGTGTATGAAAAATAATTTCAATAATTTTTCTCGGAGATGGCTTAACTGCTTTCTACAAACTTAGACTCATGTTGACCATCCTATGCTCCATTATAAGGTTTCTGAATTTCATTTGGATCCGACTTCTGGTTCTGGAGCTACAGGATGATATATGTAATAAAATTAAAACAATGTCACTCATTTTGCTAGTAGATGACTGAACCAATGTCGTCCATCTAACATTCCATTAAAAAATCTAAAGGTCCCAAAAAATTACTTCTTTTTTAATCTGATTCGACTTTCGGTTCAGGAGATACAGCGTGAATAGTGATTAGTGTAAAAACTTCACATAAATTTATCGGGTTTATCGGGTTCACAGATTTTGAGAGTCGATGACAAAATAAACTTATTTCAGTTTTAACGGTATTCGGTTTTCGATTCCGGAAGGTACCCAAAATTGTTATGTGGAACGCACTACGATTTCCCTAAAATGGCTACACCGATGCTCAAAAATTTCGAATCTAATGAAATGGTTAACAATCTATTAGGCGAATTTAAATGACTTCGACTACACCGATTTCCGAATTCCGTTTTCGAAAGTATCGGGAATAGAGAAGCCAAAAGAAGTCCAAAACGAATTTGATAACCAAAAATTCAAATCGAAATATACTAATGATCCCATACAAAATTGCTAAATTTTATTTGATTCCGACTTCCAATTTTGAAATTACAGGATGATGAGTTTTTAAAATTCAAACCGTCATAGAAGATGACGATAATACAAAATTTTCAAAGTTGGGCTAAAACTATTTCAATTTATTCGTCATACTATTTCATGGACACACGAACTATTTTGTGTTATGCTGGTCTCTGAATACCGTTTGTGGAAGTACCATAAATAATCACAAAAACTCAAAAGAGGAACCCACTTCTACAGCTCATGGAATGCTTAATCGATTGTCACACGTTTAGATTGAAAGGAATAATTTTAAGGTTTCATAAAATTTCCATCTTCGATTCGTCTTGCAGCTCCAAAATTTTATTTACAATTCATATAAAATGACGGTCATTAAAATAATTTCATGAAAACTAAACACAACGAAGAATATTCACACGAAAAACACATGCTGATTGATGAAAAAAGTATCATCTCACTGCTAGGTGGATTAAGAACGTTTTTTTTTCAAGTTGTCGTTTGTTTTTGTTGAACGGCAACAACGTTGTCTACAATGTTTTTTACTAAAATCGTTTCACTCAAAATTATGTTTACTTGCTGACCATGCGAAGAATACTCATTAAACTTAAAAACAGTGGTTTTGTACGCATTCAAGAAAGATCTCAATCGTGTGTTGCAAGAGAGTTCAACCTTTCTCAAGTTGTGAGCACGTGGATGACAAAAAAAACTCTATGCTTTTCCAACAATTTTTCAAGTCACAAAAAAAACAGTTCTTAACTGGCCTAGCCTAAGTCCAGACCTAAATCTAATAGAACACCTGTGGAAAGCGCTGGAGCGACACTTTAGAACTCGTTATTACACTAACAAAAAGGTATTAAGATACCTTGAAAACATCATTTCATCAATGCCAAAAAGATGCAGTTATTAAATTAAGCGGCTACTGTACAAAGTATTGACTTTTTATTTAGTTTTACTTTTCGATGATAATACTAAAACCGTGTTTCTGATTTTTATTAGCTGCAATTTCATCTATGAACTTTAATTTAGAAAGACAATAAAATTACATCAAAATGTAAATAAGGGCATTTGTACTGTTATCGGCTGTATAAAGCAGTAGATGACCATATAATCTAATCATGACTTATACAACTTTTTAACTTCCCTGAAATCGATTTAGTGCGACATTTCCTAGAAAATGCATAAAATGGAGTACCTACAAAAGACTTTTGAGCGCTATACAATGCAATGCAATCACTGTGTATATACACCATTCGACTTAGTTCATCGAGCTGAGTAATGTTTTTGTGTCAAATAATCTCACTAGATTTTCTTGGAGATGGTTGAACCGATTTTGACAAACTTAGATTTAAATAAAAGGTTTTGTGGTCCCATACGAAATTCCTGAATTTCATTCGGATCCGACTGCCGGTTCCAGAATTTTAGGGTAAAAATTGTAAAAAAGTGTAAAAAACACCTAAAAAATTCTCTAAACTGGCCTCAAATCTTTTCCAATCGGTAGCCTTTATCAGTAGACGGCCAAAAAAATCGATTCCGGCTATTCATTCAAGAATTGAAGAAAATTATTTTGGAGAATATTGCAGTATTATGGCCCTTATTACCGGTGTCACTAAACGGTGAAAAGCAAGTGAAGTGATTGCGACCCTTATTATCGGTATCACTTCACCGTGTAAACTAAGTGACGTTAGTGACCTATATTATTACGGATGTCGCTTCAGAGAAAAAGATAATTATTTAGATGAGCGTAATCAACATTTTTTGGAAAAATGATTTTTATTTACTAAGTGATCACTTTACTGTGCGTGATACTGGTAATAGGTAAAATCAAGTGAAATGATATGCAAGTGAAGTGGAGGTAAAAATGGAAGTGAGAACGGTAAAAAGGGCCTATTTATGGCAGTATGATTGATATGTGGCATTATTACACCACTAGGTATATTAAAACAGGTTTTGTTGTTATCGACGACAAATATGAAGTTATCCTGTTTTCCATTAACAATAAACAAAATATATTTCAATCTTCAGAATTCTCTCTAGTGCCAGATCAGTTTTAGGGCCAAATTCTTATTCATTTCCATAACATAGCTAGCTTTTTAATCAACGTAACAAGTAATAGCCACTTTCACTGATCGTATCCAAAGTATTTACAAACTAGTCCAACAGTTGAATCATGGCGCAGTAAACGCATGTAGTAATGTTATCCAATGTTGGCCGATAAATTCAATCCCATGTAAGACAAAGATTCAATTTTCCGCAATCAATTTCAACTTCCCACACCGCCATGTAATTTCCGAAACGACATTCAATTTCCTATAAAGGAAAACTATTCCGTGTCCCTCGGATTCTGAGCGAAACACAAAAAGCGAACGTTGATTGGACACATTGGAAAATTAAGTCGCTTCACGCAACAAAATATGATCTGTCTATGGATTCGACACAAACTGTTTACAATGTTGATATTGATATAAGTTACACATATTGCTTCTATTGGAAGAACGAAATTGTGTATAAGTTTCAAGTCATGCTTTTTCACGAACGATGATTTACACATCGTGTAACTTTCAATGTTTGTTATGTAACTATGTAACTCACTGGATAGTTTTTTTTATCTCTAACAAATCTATCATATTTTACAGAACCTGTTCAAACAACAGGGAAGTATATGTGTGATATGATATTTAATACATAATATATAATGTATAATATATTATATATTATATAATACACATACAATTCTTGCAATCAATTTAATTAACTTGTGCCTCTATTTCTACTGATTAAGCCATCCACCATGGGAACGACTGATCAAGCCATCCTAATAAGTATGATAACTTTAGCCTTAATCATCTCAGTTGCACCATCTATTGAAATTCATCTCATCTTTCGAAATTATTGATTGACGCCTGCTTTCTCTGTCCATTGTATTGATTCAAACCATATGATTAGTTCATTTCGAATATTTACGTTAATGTGTTAGATGAATTGAACACTTTTCACATCATTTTTGTTGCGATAACTTTCATTAGAGTCGAAGTGAAGATTCTCGTTCCACAAATATTGATAAATTCACGACCTTTTCGTGTATTATGAATAAATGTGACATAAATTTACTCTATTTGATAACTGGTTCTTTCGGTCATAACCAAAAGTCGATTTTCACAGTGATTGCATAACCTATCTTTATGAGAAAGGCAAAACCGATGAAACTGACATGAAGACAAAACGCAAAACTGAATAGTCACCACACACGCTCAGTTCAAGTAATCCTTCAGTTTTTTTATTCCGTCCAAGTTTCATCTGGACTGTCCGGAAAACTGAAGGTGTATGAGCCGCTTTACGTTTCGCATTCAGCTCATCAGTGCATTGGTAGATTATGTTGGACTACTAATACCACCTCACGGATCAACATAATCCGCTAAGCAGACGTAAAATCAGTGCTATTTGCAATGCACTTATTTTGCACCGAAGTGCAATGTCTATCCTGACGTCTCAAAGGAAAACAAAACCTAAATGAGTTTCTGAACTTACACAAACCTCATTTGAAGGCGGCTCTCTCAAACAATTGAAAGGGATATGTTGTTATTTCAAGAGACCAACTGACGCTGGTTAAACTAAGCTTCGATTGATAGAGAAAAGAATGAAGAATTAAATGTTGCTCGTTCGGCACTTCAGCGAAGGTTAGGTGGTTACCCGAGTAAAGTCTAACATCAAAATGAGAACAAATTGAAATCTGATTATGATAACAACATCAGATTGAAATCCTAATATGATACCGACTCATCAAATTTTTAATTGATATCAAAATATATTATCACTTTGCTGTTCGCATTCCAAAAAAACTTTCAAGGCAAAAGTTTTGCGATACTCAAAAAACGAAAATATTATAATCAACAACTTAAATAATCCATTGAAATTGGGCAATTATTCCTTCAATCCTATGTAGCCTTTTACAAAAATACTTTGACATCCTTCCGAGTAGCCTTGTGGCAGTTGCCGCAACCATAACCGTGAAGCAATTATTTTTTTCAACATTTTTTTCAGATTTTACTCCAATAATGCTCCTTCTTTTTAGCCACGAGAATATTGGTGTTAAGCCACACATCTGGGAGGATTAATTGACGATCATCGGTACCCCGTTTGTTTGAAGCTGGCCAATCTGAATAGTGGCTTTGGCATTCCCATCTTGCAGATCGTTAGCCGAAGAAGGAGCTTATTTAAGAATTTGATATTAGAAATATATTTGACGTCATCGATTTCTTTCTAGATACGTTAAGCATTCGGTCCTGTGACAGTTTAAAAAAATGGTTCGACATTTGTAGTCATACGACGTCGCGAAGTTCAATTCCAAGATCTTTTGACCATTATTTCCGGTGATCTGGATAATTTTTGTGCACCAACTAACAAATCCTTTAAATTAAATTAAATCAACAGAACTTTTAAAGAACTCGCTCTTCTTTAAATGGTAATTTTTAAAATCAAAATTCAATTCATGGAGTAATGGATCTTTCAATATGCAAATCATACGTAATTCGGTATTTAAAGTGCTTGCATAGTAGGGTTGAATTGAATTGAATATCGTTTATTTTAAGCCAGCATAGTAGGGTTATTGTAGCAATAGACATCTAATCAGTAGAGTCGTCATGTTAAATTACAGACTAGTCGACTCTCAATCAACGATTTTTGATAAAATTGAATGCAATGTCTATACTTCGACTGTAAAAAACAATAGACCGAAGAAAAAATAGTTTTTGTGCGATATTGCTGTTATAGCCACGAAAAAAATTCCAAGCAAATTTTCATCTAACTCGTAGAGTCAATGTAGCTCTCGAACAGAGACAGTAGATCTCACTCAAACTTATGGTTTTAGTATATGAGATAACTACTGAAGCTAAGATGAATGGTGGTACCGTCATCGAATTTCTACATGCGGAAAACAAAAATACAAAACATCTCACCAAACCCGTTCTGAAAATACCCATATCATATCAATCATTTTTTTTCAGTTTTGCGCTTTATATTAAGGCTTGGGTAGTGTACACATTACCTGAAATTGTGGAGATGAACTTTAGTTTGCTTCGGGTAGATTTTTACCAAACGTTCATGCATGACTTTTTTTTTTTTTTTTTTTATAATAAAATTTTTATTGGGCTCATTTGCGTTAGCTTAACGTGGCCGATTATCTTGTTGTTAGGTGGATATGAGTGGAAGCCGTATTATGGGGCGACCTGCTCCCCTAAAGTTAGTAAAGGAGTGTCAGGAGGGTGGGACCTATACTGGATTGATTTTGAACATATTTTGGTATTACAAATCATTCATTAATAGCTTGCATCTTCTTAACACACTTTTCATTTCCGAGTTCTTGACGTTCTCCAGATTGTAACGAGGAAGAGACTGTACTAGACTCGGATGCTTTGTTGGTGTACTTTGATGTCGGTGTGTCATTTATGGATGGTTTCCAGCAATTCAGCTTGACCAGTGTTTAGTTCATTTGGGGTAGGACCACTGTAGAAGAAAGAAAGAGAAAGAGAGGGCACTAGATTTGCACGTTTATAGCTTTGAGGAAGTTATAGAGGTAGGTCATGTAAAGGAGATCTCGGGTTGCCAAAACGTCACGGACTGGAACATAAGGTGGTCTACCTCGGGCCCGAAGGGAATCAATTAGCTGGAGTCTGACGTCGCAATACTCGGAGCACACCCAAACAACATGCTCGATGTCATGATAACCGTCTCCGCAAACGCAATGATTACTCTCACTAAGGCCAACACGATGAAGATGCGCTTTGAGCAAAGAGTGGTTGGACATAAGTCTTGACATTGTGCGAATAAAGTCCCGGTTCACGTCCAACCCTCGGAACCAAGCTTTCGTCGATACCTGCGGTATAATGGAATGTAACCACCGTCCTAGATATCCATCATTCCAGGAGGTTTGCCAGCTGACGAGTGCCTCTTGACGAGAACGACTGAAAAATTCATTGAAGCAGATTGGTCTTTCATAGGTTTCACCTTGTAATGCGCCCACCTTGGCCAGTGAGTCCGCCATCTCATTGCCCCTTACGGAACAATGTGATGGGACCCAAACCAAGGTAATCCGATATGATTTTTCAGATAAAGCACTCAGTTGTTCCCGTATTTTCCCCAGGAAATACGGCGAGTACTTTCCAGGCTTCACTGAGCGAAGAGCCTCGATAGAGCTGAGACTGTCCGATACAATGAAGTAGTGGTCTGTGGGCAAAGTTTCAATGATCTCAAGGGTATACTGAATTGCAGCTAGTTCTGCGACGTAAACTGAAGCCGGATCACTGAGTTTATAGGAGGCGGTGAAATTTTCATTAAAAATACCGAAGCCAGTGGACCCGTCGAGATGTGATCCGTCAGTGTAAAACATTTTATTACAGTCGACTTCTCTAAATTTGTCATTAAAAATATTTGGGATCACTTGAGGGCATACGTGATCCGGGATTCCATAAATATCTTCTTTCATGGATGTGTCGAAAAACACCGTAGAATTAGAAGTATCATAGAAACGAACACTGTGAGGATTATATGAAGAAGAATAATTGTTACGTGACATGAAATCAAAGTACAATGTCATAAATCGGGTCTGAGAATTAAGCTCGACTAGCCGTTCAAAGTTATCGATAACCAACGGGTTTAAGACGCTACATCGAATGAGTTGTCGATATGAGAGATCCCACAAACGGTTTTTCAGCGGTAGAATTCCCGCTAGTACCTCGAGACTCCCCGTATGAGTCGACTGCATACAACCCAAGGCAATACGCAAGCAACGATACTGGACTCTCTCCAGCTTGATAAAGTGTATCTTCGCGGCTGAACGGAAACAGAAACATCCATACTCCATCACTGACAATATCGTTGTTTGGTACAGCCTTATAAGATCTGTTGGGTGAGCTCCCCACCAAGTCCCGGTCACTGTACGGAGAAAGTTGATTCTTTTTTGGCATTTTCGTTTCAGATACCTAATGTGACATCCCCAGGTACCTTTGGAATCGAACCAGACTCCGAGGTATTTGAATGTGAAGGCCTGAGCTATGGTTTGACCCATTAGTTGAAGCTGTAGTTGTGCAGGTTCACGCTTCCTGGAAAATACTACCAACTCAGTTTTCTCCGTGGAGAATTCGATACCTAGCTGTAGAGCCCATGTAGACAAAGCGTCTAAGGTAGTTTGTAATGGTCCTTGCAGGTCGGTAGACTTGGATCCTGTAATAGACACCACGCCATCATCTGCAAGTTGCCTTAACGTGCAAGAATTTTCAAGACATTCATCGATGTCATTGACGTAAAAGTTATAAAGAAGGGGGCTGAGGCATGAGCCCTGGGGAAGGCCCATGTAACTAATTCGTGAGGTCGTCAAGTCTTCATGTGTAAAAAACATGTGCTTTTCCGATAATAAGTTGTGCAAAAAATTGTTCAAATGTGGGGAAAGACCATGCTTGTGCAGCTTCTCCGAGAGAATTTTTATGGAAACTGAATCAAAAGCCCCCTTTATGTCCAAGAATACTGATGCCATTTGCTTCTTGTGAGCGAATGCCATTTGAATTTCTGTAGAAAGCAGCGCAAGGCAATCGTTCGTTCCTTTGCCTTTACGGAAGCCAAATTGTGTATCTGAAAGCAAGCCACTTGTTTCCATCCATTCATCGAGACGAAACAGAATCATTTTTTCCAGCAGTTTCCGAATACAGGAAAGCATTGAAATCGGCCGATACGAGTTGTGGTTGGAGGCTGGTTTGTCCGGTTTCTGAATAGCGATAACCCTCACTTGTCTCCAGTCTTGAGGAACAAAGTTCTGTTCGACGAACTTGTTGAACAAGTTTAACAGACGTTTTTTCGCGATATCGGGAAGATTTTTAAGCAAATTGAATTTAATTTTATCACACCCTGGGGCATTGTTGTTGCACGATAAGAGGGCTAGAGAAAACTCCGTCATCGTAAAGGGGGAATCGTTTTCACTGTATCGAGAGGACGCGACGCGATAGACATTCGATTCGCGAACAAAATCCGGGCAAACTTTCTTGGCGAAGTCAAATATCCAGCGATTTGAACATTCTACGGATTCGTTATTAGTGGTTGCATTTCTCATACGACGGGCTGTATTCCACAGAGTGGTCATCGATGTTTCCCTAGATAGGCCATTGACGAACCGACGCCAGTAACCTTTTTTTTTTGCTTTAATCAGATTTTTCAGGGTCTTTTCTAGTGATGCATATTTCTCGTAGTCTTCGCGCTTGCCACTGTTCCCGAATTTTTTATACGCGGATGATTTTGTTTTATATATTTCCGAGCACTCTTTATCCCACCATGGGGTTGAGGGTCGCGTAGTGATTGTAGTTTTGGGTACTCGTTTGGTCTGGGCTTGAATCGCGGCGTTGAGGATCAAGTCAGCTAGGGATTTGTATTCTTCTTCTAGCGAATCTGGTTGTTTCGTTTCGAGAGCTTGGGATATCGCGGTCGAGTAGGAACTCCAGTCGATGTTTTTCGTGAGATCATATGTCATATCGACTGATGTCGGTGTTTGTGCACCAGTGGATATTGAAACCAAAATCGGCAAGTGATCACTACCGTGGGGATCAGGGATTACCTTCCACTTGCAATCTAGCTGTAGTGATGTCGAGCAAAGGGATAAGTCCAGCGCACTAGAGCGGCCTGGCGGTCTTGGATTGCGTGTCATTTCACCCGTATTTAAAATTGTCATATTGAAGTTGTCGCACAGATCATAAATTAACGAAGAACGGTTATCATCATATAGGCAGCCCCACCCCGTACCATGCGAGTTAAAGTCTCCTAAAACTAACCGCGGGGTGGGAAGAAGCTCAATGATGTCTGCCAGTCGTCGATGCCCTATCGAGACTCTGGGAGGTATGTAGATAGAAGCTATACAAAGATCTTTGCCTCTAATTCTGATTTGGCAAGCAACAACTTCAATGCCCGGGATCGAGGGGAGGTTAATTCTATAAAACGAATAGCACTTTTTGATCCCTAAAAGAACCCCTCCATAGGAGTCTCCTCGATCCAGGCGTATAATGTTGAAATTGTGGAAGTCAAAGTTTATATTTGAAGTGAGCCATGTTTCACACAATGAAAATACGTCGCAGTTACGCGAATTTATCAAAAATTTGAAAGAATCTAATTTTGGGATGATACTTCTGCAATTCCACTGCAGTATAGTGATCATATTCTCGATTTCTGTAGGTATTTCAGCCATCGATAGATACGATCGCTGCAAGGAGGGGCCATTGTTCTGTCAACTGTTTTAAAAATGTTCTTACTGTTGGTAATAAAGCCGTTAGAATACTTTTAAGAGGATCAGTTATATTGAAGGCTGTTAATATCCAGTCCACGATATCAGAGAATTTTAGTAATCCAGAGTTTGTCGGATTTTCTGGTTGTGTTTTGGGTTCACCTGGGTTTTTCGGTGTCCCTGGAAGCGCAGGAAATTCCTGGTTGTATTTTAGAAATCCAGGCGGTATTGGCTTGGGTTCAACGGAATTTTTCTGGTTGAACTTTAATGTTTTATTTTCATTTTGATGTAGTACTTTTAGACCTTTGCGAGGAAGGTTAGGAGAGGACATAATTGGTCTTTTCCTATTTGTTCCTAGCTGAAGAGAAGAAGGTCCTACGCCGGGGTCATAAGAAGCATCAGCGTCAGTCGACAAAAGAGCAAACGGATTGTTAGGGGTAGGGGGAGTGGCTCGTTTGAGGATTTCCGCGTAAGATCGTTTAGAATGCTCCCTTACGGTTCGCTTAAGCTTTTCCTCGCGTTGTTTGTACTTGGAGCATTCAAAAAGATCATGCGGATTCTCGCCACAGTAAATACACTTTTCGGTCGTTTTCCTGCATGAGTCATCCCCGTGTCCCTCGCCACATTTACCACACCGTGGTTTGTTACAACAGTATGGTGCCGTATGTCCCATCTTTTTGCAGTTCGAACAGTGCATTACCCTCGGTACATAAAACCGGACAGGTAGACGAACCCCTCCCACTAAAACGTAATTCGGAAGTGCAGAACCGGCGAAGGTCACACGAAAAGAGTCTGATGGGTAGTACTTCCCATCTTGTGCCGATTTAGAGTGCAATTGCTTGCACTCCAATATCTTCACTGGTTGAAGATCGACATTCTTGAAGCGGCCAATCCCATCCTTCATAAGATCTTCAACCGTTAAACTCTCCTCGCGAACCACACCGTCGATCTCCACCATCCGAGAAGGTACGTAGACGCGATACTCCCTCGTGAAGATCTCATTGCTAGCAATATCGTTTGCTTGTTTCAGATCAGTCACGACGACGCGCAGTCTATTTGGTGACACCTTGTCAATGTGTTTCACTGCCGAGTAGTACTTATACAGATCTCGAGCTATATTAAGGACTCTAAGAGATTTAGCTATGGGCCGGAAGTATACCACCCACGGGCCAACCGATCCGTCATCCTGATAGGCCTTCCGACGGAGGGGTGGTTTTTCCAAAGGGGTTGCGGGGATATCCATGTAAGATGTGTCACCATAAGAGTATTCATCTAAATGTTCCACCTCTTCAGGTACATCATCATCTTCCCCGGGGTTCCCCCCATCGGAAGACATATCTCCCACAACAACAAGATAAATAGAGCAAATAGATAGGGTAGTAAGAAATAGAAAGATAAAAATAAGGAAAAAACTACTTCACCGGTATGGTTTGTTGAGCCGATAGATGAGTTCGCTTCGATTGTTTCCCTCGCGTGACCTTGATGAATCAACCACTGCTGGTGCCGATGCTATTCAAGCGACAGGTAGAAACGCTGAAGCACACAACTGTCTGCTGCCGGTGTGTATCACTGCCGGTGTGTATCACTGCCGATCACTTATTAGATCTAAGAAAGATCTCACAACAGAAATGTTTCCGCTAGCCCTTGCTAGGGAAACACCTTCGCACTCGAGATTTTGTAATTAATACCGTCCTGATACGGAGCAGAAAAAAAACAAGTGTATCGCGGACGACTGCTCGGATACGAATGCATGCATGACTTTGTATACTAAGAATCGGCGATGAAATCAGTTGAAACAGAAAAACCAACAAGTCAAATTTCATAAAAGGAATGTCTAATGTCGAATGAATTGATGAATGTAAAATTAGCGATGCTCTGCTCACTGAAGCATCATAGTGATGTCTTCTGTCTGTCTATTTGGAGTCGGTCGAGGGGGAGAATACGAATAGACTGATAGATGAGAGACACACTCATTACGGGAAATTGGTTGGTTGTACTTAATAATCACGAGTAAAACGAGGGTAAACGTTTATTACCAAAATGGTCGATGATCATAAGTCAGTGATAGCTGAGTTGTACTGTATGTTAACTAGCGATATAGTATAATCGGCGTCATCTCATGTGAGATCCAGAACCAGACCAAAAGAAAAAAGAAGAATTAAGCTGACTAAAAAGGAAATCCAACTTAAAATTGAAACCATATTGTATAAATACTTTAATAAATATATCACTTAGCTAACTTCTACAATGTGTGATTCTAAAATTATCTATTCCTAATATTTGATGTGTAACTAAACTAAATTCGTATTTCATTATTCGAAGCATGAGGTATTAGTGAATTTAGACTGGAGAACAGGATGAAAGTATATAACAAATTAAACTGGAATTCCAAATTGAATTCATTCCGAGTTGCAGTGCATTTGACATAATTCCTTAATGGTAAAAATCACCTAATGGGTGAGGAAAAACTTATTCGTTTGCTCATGATAAACTCAGCATAACGGACCATAAACGAACAAGTTTGGTGTCTGAGTTTTATATTGCATAAAGTAGGAACTAAATGGCCAGGCAGTTCAGAGTATGGGGTACTGGTCTCGTATGACAGAACTCGTATGTTGGAGCCCTGATTTGAAAGGATTCTTAATGTCAGTACTGTCCTAACACTGCATAGACTGCGAAGTTTATTGGAGCAAAATGTCGCCTCGGAATGTAGTACTCTGACTTGGTTTGGCTTTTAGGAAACAAATGGATGATTTATTGATACTAAATTCACTCGAACATTATTGCAATAAGTTTGATATTTTGCCGTAGTGTCGCGCACAATAAACTGAGTCATCAAAATACAAGACAAAATGCTTTTTGGTTCACTTTTTCTGAGTTGCAAGTCGTATTGTTAACTTTCTATGCTGTTTGAGAACTGATGGAGAAATTCACTCGGAATGGAATTGAACCCGCAATTTGTTATGAATAGTAATGCATTTTATTCGAACTCTTCGATATGCAATTTCAATGGAAACTGTAAATGCAAACACGAACAAGATATTCGAAGGTTAGTGGAAAAGTTTCATCGTTTCTTCATGTCTGGAAATGGGTATGGAACACGACGACACTCGGTCTGAGTGATGACTTTTCATTAGTAATGCTGCAGGATGAATCAAAAGGGAAAGGAAAAACTTTTCATAATTACATTAACTTATTGATAAACTTTTCTGAAAAGTTGCCCTGCTTGAACTGGAGCAATCATATTCTGATAGCTGCAATTCGTTGCAGAAGGAATAGCAAATGGTAAAACTGTCACTCAAAACTTGGCATATGCTGAGAAACTTTTTTAAACCACAAGGTGTTACAATATTTTCTGAGTTCTTGCAGGTGACGGTAATGCAAAGATGGGAGCTATAGATAACCAAACAATAGTTAAATGAGAACAAATTATTATAACCTCGTTATACCAGATTGCAGATATTTATGCACCTTTAAGTTGCTCAATTGCTGGCTGGAGGGGAGTTATACTAACTGCTCCTGGCAATGGTCAGTGTTCGCCCATACTCACCACGTGTACCTATACGCTAACGGGAACAGGAGGAAATCGAGCTAAACACTGCAGTTAATGATCAAGGTATAGTATAAGTTTTGATGCAATGTGTGTTTAATCTGTCCCAACCGTAACTGACTGTTTGAAGAAAAAAATATTGCTATTATGCTGTTTTTCTAGCCCGGGTGAAAAAGGTGTATCCTAATATATTGTTTACACATGCAAATGACTTTAATCCCGGCTTCTTGTACAGAGCAAATCGTGTTCCGAAGTCGTGGTGCTATAGTCTAATTGCCCCGCCATAATGCAATATTTGCAACAAATGGACTCTCACATCGCAAATAAATTTTAGATCTCTTGTGGATGACAAGCAATTCTTTTCTTGCATTTAATTCGCGTGTATGCTATTTTGTTTAATTATTTGGGGCATTTTTTCGTCATCTTTTTCATCTCTTGCATCAGTAAATTATGAGCATCCAAATGACACATTTTTCATTAACCTAGTGCTTATACAGCAACTAAAACTAATTAGACAGTCCCCCTAAGAAACAATTTATTGACAATATCCCGTGATATATGCAAGTCGAACGTATTGAAGCAGTTGTTGAATATATGGCACATACTGCCGAAGACTCGTCATATCCATTTTATAGTATAGAAAATCCGGAGAAAAGGATAAGTTCGAAGATCACGGCGATGAATATCTAATTGTAACAATTGTATGTGCTTGAAGCAATCGAGTTTCGACTGAAGTAGATCTACCACAGAAGTTGCCCTGCAAAAATCACAACGTACAGGCAGCAAATCGAAATCAATCAGTTTGCTTCGGTCATGAATCCATTATGAGTCTCTGATATGTACTCAGAGAAATTATGTGTTACACTTGTTTCCATTTTGCCTTTCTCTTGTAGAAAGGATATGCAATCAGTTGAAAAATCGACTAGTAAAATTAGGTAAATTATCCAGATGCCGTCGCGTTGAGTTCCATTTTCTTAAAGATGGCTGAACAATCTTAGTCTCAAGTGAAAGGTATCATGGTCATTGCAATAAAACTTTATGCAATTCATGAATCCGAATGACGATCACTCCACTGCAGTAAAATTCACACTATAGCTATAGCTTCCCTGGTTTTTTGATGACGATAACTCTCACTTGTCTACAGTCATGTGGCACAATATTACCCTCAGAGTTAGGTAGTTTTTAAACAAGTTGAATTGAATTCTGTCTAGCCACGAGGTTTTATTGTTACACGACAAGAGCGCAACTGAAAACTGTGTTCCAAAAAGTTGCGTGAAAAATTGATTATCTCCGATGGCTCCACTGGCGATGGAAATTACAATAGGTACATGATCGCTATCGTGAAGATTTGGGATCACCTTCCACGTCCAATCCAGCCGTAGCGATGTTAGCAAAGGGATATATCCATCGCACTTGGTCTTGCTGGTAGTGCTGAAATCTGTGTCATTTCTCCCATATTTAACCCTCAGGGTACGGACTGGGTTACCGTAACCCGAGCAAAATTTGAAAGAAGCGCCATACGAAGAGAAGTCGGCGAGGGGGGTCCGGACCAGGGGGGGAAACACTTATAGGTACACACTATTAGAGCCCCAAGCGGCAGAGTCAGTCTCCGCTTTGTGTCCGAGCTAGACACATATACACATTGTGCTCGGGTGTGGTACACCCAGTCCGTATCGAACGTTACAAAATCCAAAATTTTCAAAAAAATTAAGTTTTAATTTTCGTCTGTCTGCCGCTGAGGAATAAAATGGTAAGTAAGAATATGTACTCTTTACTTAATTTTGTAGATTCTAACCTCAAAATAACGCGTTGTACATGGTGTAAGCGAAGTATTGTAGTAGATCTCAATCACTTGAACGTACGTCTTATATCGAAATCTTTGCTGTATTTTCATTTTTCAAAAAAAATATAGTTTTTGGAATAAATCAAAAAACCGTTATGGACATTTGTAAGAACTACTTTTTACCTTTCAAATGCGAGTTATACAATGTTAATTTTTTTTTTCAAAAAGTTACAGCATTTTGAAAAAAAAACGTTTCTTACAAAAAAAATTCAAGACCCGTTCACATTTTTCATTATAATTTTTTTTCAATCAGTTAAATGATTAATCTGACAACTCTATTATATTTTTGAGACAATTTCACACAAAATAAAAAAAAATATTTAAATTGACAAAGTACAGCTCGATATACACCCAATCAAAGTCGCCGGGTTAGGCTAACCCTGTCCGTACTGAACGTAACTTTTTTATAGTCCGTACCCTGAGGGTTAAAATTGTTATATCGAAATTGTCACAAAGATCATAGATTATAGTTGACCTGTTATCATCGTGAAGAGAGCCCCATCCTGTACCATGTACCATCCGTGAAGAGAGCCCTATCCTGTACCATGTGAGTTGAAGTCTCCTAAAGCTAACTTTGGGGGAACGTAGATGAAAGCAATACAAACAAAGGTTTTTTAATCCGAGAAGAGGTTAATACGATAGAAGTAATAGCACTTTTTGATCCTCAAAAGTACTCCTCCGTAGAAACCCGATCAGATGGTAATAACAGAATTATAACAACTGGAGTAATTTATTTCAGAAATATTTTGTAACAAATTTTGAAATTTTTTTGGCTGGTAAGCTGTTAAAATAACAAAAATCATAACAAAAAAGACACTAGCGGGAACAAAATCGTAACAGATTTTGGAACGTTTGTATCACAATTATTATTGATTATTGGTACCATTTTTGGGTTTACTACTTCTGCAATTCCCCTGTAAAACAGTGATTAAATCCGTGACCTCGGTGGATATCTTAGCATTCGAAAACTGTTGCCGGGAGTGCAAGCCCATTGGGATAATTTTTTATGCGAGTCTTAGTGCCATCAGAAGCATTAGTTGTTTCATCTAGGGGAATGTCAGGCAAATTCGAATCTTTCTTCAGGTCCGTGCGGGTAAACTGCAGGACAAATGTAACGCCCGATAAATGTTAAAGAAAAAGAAAACGGTACTTGGATTTTAACTCTCGAGCGGTGAACAGCCGCCAAGGCATGGCAAATCGGTGAATATTCTTTTTTTTTTTAATACACCTTTAGTTTATTTTTTTTTTAAGAGCAAGGGAAAAGCCCGCTGGAGCTGAAATTTTTGTTCTCCTTCTCCAGCAGGAATAAAACCTTCTCATCTTTGTATCAACAGATAACATTTGTCCAACTGATACATAACGAAATTTCAAATTACCCTTATTTAAACTACAAAGCTAGCTAACAACTATTGATATCGTCTAATTATCTAAATAAAACTAGCGGGAAAAGATTCGGAGATAATGGGTTTTAATGGTGTTACGAGATAAATTTAAATCAAATTCATCGGAGCAAGCATTGAATACGCGACACATACTCGAAAACGGTTCATTAAATCCATAGTTAGTTCTAGCACGAGGAATTCTGAGAAAGGGATTAAACCGCAAATTACACCGATGAATGTCAAAATTTAGCTGTTGTAGAAGATCTGCACAATCAATTCGAGATTGGATAAAGTCCGCGACGAAAACAGCTTTCAGTGTATCACGGCGGACAGATAGCAAATCGAGGTGTACGAGCCTACATCGATTTTTGTAGCTTGGGAGATTCAATGGATCTCTCCAGGGCAGGCGACGCAAAGCAAAACGAATGAACTTGCGCTGAACAGTTTCAATGCGCAGCTTATCAGTTTGGTAATATGGTGCCCAAACAACAACAGCATACTCCAGTGTAAACGAACTAGAGCGCAATATAACGATTTCAGGCAGTATATGTTATTGAAATTCTTTGAGATGCGAAAGATGAAACCTAGCATCTTGAATGCCTTAGAGAGGGTATATTCTATGTGACCTTTGAAACTAAGTTTTGAATCCAATAACACACCTAGATCCTTAATTGATGTCTCCCGTTTTAGCACAGCTTGCGAAATAGTGTAATCATACGTGATCGTGGTTCGTTTACGAGAGAAGGAGATAACGGAACATTTAGAGACGTTCAGGACCATTCTGTTGACGTTGCACCAGTTGGAAAATACATCCAGCTGTGACTGCAATAAATTTGAGTCTTTCAGATCTTTGATGAGATGAAACAGCTTGAAATCGTCGGCGAATGATAGCTTCATACATTGCAATGCGAAATTCAAATCATTTAGATATAGCAGAAATATGAATGGTCCTAGAAATATAAAGAGGTGGGTGATGATTCGTTCCGATACAGTACAAAAGAAAACTCCTTGAAGAAAAACGTGATTAATCCACCTAGCAGTGAGATGATACCTTTTTTTTATCAATCCGCATGTGTTTTTTTGCATGGATATTCTTAGGTGTTTTAGTTCTCATGACATTATTGTAATTATCGTCGTTTCAAACGGCAAATTGAGATTTTAATCACTCATTACCCTGTAATTTCGAATCTGCAAATCGTATCGAATTTCAATCTTAACGTGTGACATTCGATTGAACATTCCATGAGATGTCGAAGTAAGTTCCACTTTAGAGTTTTTCGTCATTATTTATGGTACTTCCAGAGCTGGTATTCAGGAACTAGAATAACCCAAAATGATTCGAATGGTCATAAATTAATACGCCAAACAATTTACATCTTTTATATCGGTATGAATTTTATAAATTCGTCATCTGTAATTCCAGAATTGGATAAAATTCTCCAATTTTGTATGGGACCTTAAGTCCTTTAATTTGAATTTTTGTTTTTGAAGTTCGATTTGGCCTTTTTGAAAAAATGATTAAACTTTGAGAAACGATTCGAAACTGGATCCGGAGTTCTAAGATCGGTGTAGCCAAAATCAGATAAATCCACCTGAGGAGTGTGTAGACATCTTTGAGAAATTGTAGTGCGAATTAAAATTTGGGGGTACATTCCGAATCCAAAAAAGAATATCGCTTAAACTGAAATAAATTTATTTGGTAATCGACTATCCAAACTTGCAAACCCGATAAACCTGATTAATTTATGTGAAATGGACATTTTTATACTAATCACCCTGTATCTCCTAAGCCAGGCATCAGATCTGACTAATTTTTATAGGATTTTAAGACCTCTCATTTGAATCATAGATGATTCTTAGATTTCATTTGAATCTTAGATCGGTTCAGCCGTCTACGAGAAAAATGAATTGCATTATTTTAATTTCGTTTCACATGTCATCCTGTGGTTCCGTCGGATCCAAATTTGGAAGTATACTAGTTTTCATATGAATCTGAGTTTGTAGAAAACGGTTTAGCCATCTCCGAAAAAATTGAGTAACATTATTTGTCACACGCGCATTTGCTGATCTCGACGAACTGAGTCGTATGGTATATGGAAGTTATGTTCTTCCAGCTTTTATTGCTGTAAGTAGTTTAAATCAATATAATTATGGAATTACTTTCAACTCGAAAATGCTGATATCATCTGGTTTATAAATGCCATATTCGAACGATTATGTTGCCAAAAACGAACCGTGCTAAAATCTGTCCAAGGCAAATTGTCATGAAAAAGGATGCTGTACACAGTCTTTTGGGCACTTAGAAACAATTGTATGTCACAGTATAAAAATCGTGTTTTCCGGATTTTAACAAACTATGGCTTGTTGGATAGCTATTACCGTGCGGAATCTAAGTCTAAAAACATATTCTGTTTTCAAGGTCAATTGTGACAGATACTGTCAAAAAACTGAAAATTTTGACATAAAACTCCGTATAACTCAAAAAGCAAACATCCTATCTCAAAACCATTCAATAGCGTTTTGGGTGACGGGGAGACCTTTCATTTGTGACTTGTTTGATCAAAATCGGTCCAGCCATCTCTGAGATCTCGACCTCTTAGTTGACAACACACATACAGACACACACACATACACACACACAGACATTTGCTCAGTTCGTCGAGCTGAATCGATTGGTATATGACATTCGGCCCTCCGGGCCTCGGAAAATTTTTCGAAAGTTTGAGCGAATTCTATACCTATTTTTTATATATATAAAAAAGGTAAAACCGCTTTTATTTGCAGTATCTCAGATAAGCCGTGAGCCCCAGTATTGTCTCGGCAGGATGTATTCCTAGTGAGAATTTCGGCAATCCTAGTTTTGGTAATTGTCTGTTATTTTCGAAATGGTTAGCAAAATTTTTAATGTTAGCTTGGCAAAAGCACCCAGAAATATATCACGAAATGCCGAGTCCTCACTAATATAGCAAACAGAGGGTTTTTCTTTTTCCCTGATAAAATTATGAACACAAAAGCTCGTTTTGTGGAATTTTTAATTTTATTTATTCGATAGCCCGTCGAATCTCCTTCGCTTATCTTTCAACGAAACATCGAAATCTTTCCCCTCACACCATTTCTATATTTTTTCGTGACAGGAGAAATGGCAACATGGTGTGTTTAATAATTAACAAGTGACAAGCCAATTTTAAACCTCGGTAAACGCATTTGCTGATTTAATTATTTATGTTTTTCATTTACAAGTTCAGCAAATTATGAAACTCGAGTGATTGCATAGCCTTTCTATATGAGAGAGACAAAACGAGATTTAAAAAATACGACAAGCTAGTTTCATATTACACACTCAACTAATTCTTGCTCTTGTCTCTCCAGTTTCTAGCACATACTCAGCAAGGTCCAGGTCTGTCTCGCAGTCGAAAACTTCCTCCAGGTTCTCTATTGAGCATCATGGTAACCACCCTCTTAACCGGCATTTTTGCTACATGTCCAGCCTACTATGTTTTTCCTATATCTATATAATTAAAGCTTGCTTCATTTAGAATTGGAACAAAGACAATTGCCTGTATTTCAGTTATTTATTATTGTATTCAAGATTTTTTTTATACAAATGTAGCGTTTTCTTCATACTTCCTTCATTTTCCTGTAACACGGCTCAGTAGGCGGCGCCCCCCTCTTCGTCCATCGTTTTAGCTATCTTATTCCACCAGGTCGTCATCTGATTGATGTCTTTGACAACGTTTCCCTTTGCCTTGAGTCTCCTCTTCATGATTACCCAGTATTTCTCAATAGGGCGGAACTGGGGGCAGTTGAGTGGGTTAAGGTTTTTCGGAACAAACTGGACCACTTTCTCTGCATACCATTCTTAAACGGCTTTGCTGTAATGACAGCTTGCCAAATCTGGCCAAAACATTACAGGATGGTTGTGGGATCGAATGAACGGCAAAATTCGTTTTTGGAGACACTCTTTTTGGTATAGTTCCGATGTCATTGTCTTATTTGTAACGAAAACTTTCGTTTTTTTGCCACAGCTGCAAATGCCCGGCCAAATCATAAATTTTCTTGCAAATTTGTCGGCAAAAACAAATTTAAATTTGGCTGGAACATCCCCCCGAGTCGTTGCCAAGTAAAATCTTTGACCTGGGATTTGCCTGAAGTCAGCCTTGACATAGGTTTCATCGTCCATCAGAAGACACCCGTCGAACTTGGTCAGCACCTGGTCATATAGTTTCCGAGCACTAATTTTGACCACACTATTCTGTTTTATGGTTCGATTTGGCTGTTTGCTACCTCGATACGACTTGATTCCTTCCCGGAGTCGAGTTCTTCTCAGTAAGTACCAAATTTTCTGGCCTCAGGAAGTACCAAATTTTCTGGCCAAATCACGGTCCGACAGATTAGGATTCCTCTTAATCGTCTTCAACATCTTACCACGCAGTTTCCGATCGACAGATTGGCCTCCACTTCCGAATCGTCGTCAATCTTTCCTTATACCGTTTGAAAACGCGCCATTCGGTATTTCTGGGCAATTTCAGCTGTTTAGCTAGCTTAGATGCAGACCACAATGGATTTTCCAAATAACTGTGCACAATTTTTTTTTCCTTCTTCCGGCTTCCATGTTGATTGTTTACAAAGTACAGTCGATTTTCGGAATGTCAAAAATCATACGTGAAGCTGACAAAATTCCCGACACGTGGGCGCCAAGAGCTTCCAAATCCGTCCACCAGGAGCGCCACAATATGAGCAAAAGTTTGTTCCAATTCTAAATGAAGCAAGCTTTAGTGCAGCTCGTTGTTCATTCTTCTACGTCTTTCTCGATTATACTCTTTATTGTCGAGTGCAATTAGTACCATCTTTTTCTTTTATACACGCTTTATTCTAAAAACTATTTCCTGCAACATCCGTTAGCGGATTCGTAGGAAGATCAACCATGTTAAGGAACAATTCACAATCTTAGGGAAAAAAACCATTGTTGAAAAACGCAAAAGCCATTTTCTCCGTTACCGTTCAATTGAGCGGAGGTAAGAAACCAGTTTGTTTAGTTCATTTTCCTGAATAAAGTTATGTGTTTCTCACGAAGAAACCTGTCGTGTTCCTGAAACTGGAAATAGAACCTTAAATAAAATCCAATATTTTTTATCTACTATGAAATACCTTTTTTGGTTTTCCCATATGGAAAGGCTATACAATCACTATGAAAAACGACTTTTGAACCGAGGCCCGGAGGGCCGAATGTCATACACATTCGACTCAGCTCGACGAACTGAGCAAACGTCTGTGTGTATGTGTATATGATTTATTTATTTAACTAACTGATATACACAATCAACAGACAAAATATGGTCCTAATGATTATTTCTAAGTATATTTAAAAAACTAGTTTTAATTCGACTGCGCGGGACATGGAAATCGAATCCCGTCGAAACAGCATTGAAAGAACGTTGCAATCCAATGATGGCGCCGTTGATTCCATAATTAGTGCGACATAGAGGCATTCTGAGAAGGTTGTTGTTGCGAAGAGCTCGTGCGCGAACATTTATGTTTATTTGACAAAGAAGTGCTGAACAATCGACATTCTTCAACAAAACGTCGGCGATTAGCAATGCACGGGACAGATCACGTCGCATCTTCAGTGTATCGAGTCCGATAAGCAGTCCGCGGCAAAAAATTTATTAGATACATTATCATCGATCTTAACCGCCAACCGTCGATTGCAGAGATACGATTCAGTCCACTGAAGAATACAGGAACCGAAGCCCAGTCGGTCCAGTTTGGCGATAGTAATAGCGTGATTTATTTTGTCAAAAGCAGCGGAGAGGTCCGTATATAAAACGTCTGTTTGAAGACCATTTGACATAGCATCTGTTATAAACGTCATATAGCTTAATAGAATAGTTGCGGTTGAGCGTTTCGGCAAGAATTCGTGCTGAGTTTCTACGATGTATTGCTTACAGTGATTGATAATGGGTTCCAGAACAACCAGTTCGAACAACTTAGGAATAGCACTAAGTAAGGTAATGCCGCGATAGTTGTCGATATCGATTTCCTGGCAGGAAATAATTGTCAAATTTATTCCCAAAGGCGGTCGCGACACTAATGAGGAAGCGAAGAGTTTCAGGCCTATCAGTCTTAGCTCATTTCTTCTTAAAACAGTGGAACGCATAGTCGATCACTATATCAGGAATGCTAGTCTGGGCGTGCATCCACTACATGGAATGCAACATGCTTACCAGCGTGGAAAGTCCACTACAACCCTGTTACATGATGTTGTGTACAACATTGAAAAAGCTTTCTCACAAAAGCAATCTTGCTTGGGAGTTTTCCTAGATATTGAAGGTGCCTTTGATAACGTGTCTTCCAATTCAATTCTGGAAGCAGCCCGTGGTCATAACATACCCTCAAGTATCACAAATTGGATACACGCAATGCTTAGCAATCGACTTCTTTGTTTATCGCTTCGGCAAGCAGAGATTAGAAAGCTGAGTGTCTGTGGGTGTCCTCAAGGTGGTGGACTATCCCCACTTTTATGGAACCTAGTCGCTGATGGTTTGTTGAGGAAACTAAATAACCTTGGATTTCCGACTTATGGTTTTGCCGACGATTATCATATATTGATGACCGGTATAAGCATTAACACTCTCTTTAAATTAATGCAGCAAGCCCTGCGATCTGTTGAACAATGGTGTTGTCAGGTTGGATTATCTGTAAATCCGGGCAAAACATCAATGATGCTTTTCACTCATCGTAGGATAATCACAGGAGCTCGTCCGTTACAGTTCTTCGGTTCAGAGGTCACTGTGGTCGATCAAGTTAAATACGTCGGGGTTATTCTTGACTCAAAACTGAATTGGTCTGCTCACATTGACTTCAGGATTAAAAGAGCTTGCATGGCTTTCGGCCAATGCAGACGAGCTTTTGGAAAATCATGGGGACTCAAACCCAGATATATTCATTGGATCTACACAACTATTGTTAGACCAATTTTAGCATATGGATATCTTGTATGGTGGCAAAAAGGAGTAGTCGCGACAGTTCAGTCAAAGCTAAATCATCTGCAAAGGATGGTCCTAATGGCGATGACAGGATCATTCACGACAACTCCTACTGCTGATCTAGAGGCGCTACTGTGGATTAAACTACTACATGTGTTCCTAAAACAAGAAGCATTCTCTTGTGCATACCGTCTTAAGGTTACAGGGCTTTGGAACAGTAACCCATTAGATTATGCAACCAACCACACTCGCTTGTGGTCTCAAATGGTTACATGGGATGAGTATTTACTCGCTCCTAGTGACCTAACTCTCACATGCAGTTTTCCTTTCAAAACATTCAATGTGAGCTATCCTCTTCGTGAGGAATGGTTGTCTGGTTGTCTGGAACGACAACTTGATGAACACATAGTTTGTTATACGGACGGTTATCTGTTGAATGGTCGTGCTGGTGCTGGTGTCTACTGTCGTGAAATGAGGCTGGAGCAGTCTCATTCACTTGGTAGATACTGTACTGTGTTCCAAGCAGAAATCTACGCGATTCTTTGTGGAGTACAATCGGCACTTCAGCAGAGGATCTATGGTAAACGAATTTATTTTTGTTCCGACAGTCAGGCAGCCTTAAAAGCACTCAGTTCGAATGACTCACGGTCGAATCTAGTGATCGCATGTCGAACTCAAATTGAAGACCTCAGCATTTCAAATGCTGTTTACTTCTTATGGGTACCCGTTCATTCTGGTATTACTGGAAATGAATGGGCTGATGAGTTGGATAGAGCTGGTGCAACGAATGATTTCGTTGGACCTGAACCAGCTTTACCACTTTCAACTAGTTGGATAAACCACAAGATTCGTTCTTGGGCTGCATCTAAACATGCCAGCTACTGGCGCAGCTTGCAAACTTGCGCTCAGACAAAAGCATTTCTACCAGATTTAAATCTGAAAATGTCAAAGTGTCTACTGCATTTCTCCAAGCATCATTGCAGTATTCTGGTCAGAGCTCTGACTGGACATTGCAAACTCAATTATCACATGGCTACTATTCAACGTGCTGAGTATTATTCGTGTGATTTGTGTGAATGCGATTATGGTACTTCATATCATCTGATATGTAACTGTCCCGCATTGACGCAGCTACGTATCCGGGTTTTTGGTTCTCCATACATGGTTGAGTCTGTGTATGCGGAGCTAAAATTGAAGGATATTCTCTCGTTTCTCACCCAATGTGGTAAGTAGCTATAGTCAGAAAGGTTCATCGTTCTTCCTGGAGTGAATGAATCCTTTCTGTATTCACCTTAAATAGGGTATAGCAGATTGTTTGGCATCCTTTAGGGGGTACCGAATTTACTTCTGCTCGTACATACTGCGGATCGTTCTGCATTCTTCCGGGAGTGCAGAATGGTGTCGCTTTTGTAAGATCTCTAAAACCTCTCGGAGGTTGGAGGTTTTATTAACAGCAGACTGTTCCGGAGCTCGTAGAGGTTCAGAATTTACTTCTGCTTCCACTAAATGTTATCCCCAGCTGATTGTTCAGCATCCCTCAGGGGTGCAGAATTTAGTTCTGCTTTTATGTGTTTTTGTGTCGTCAATTTTTCCCATCCTCCTAGTCCAACCCTTACCATTTCCTTTCAATCCTTCCCTCTTATATATCGGGAAAATGATGCTAAAAACAAATTGATGGCAAGCCACAAATCTCCAAATATCAAGGGGAACGTGCCATTTGAGCCAATTTGTTCTGATGCCTGAAGGTAATGCCACGATAGTTGTCGATATCCTTCCTGTCTCCTTTTTTGTGCACTGGGAACATATAAGAAGATTTCCAGATAGCAGGAAATACTCCAGTCGTGAGTGACTGTTGAAACAGTTGACATTTATAAGGGTGTTGCAATGCCACTGGAACATTTCTTCAAGACGACAGCGGGGATGCCATCGGGAGCTAATATCAACATTGATGAAATTCAACGACTGACTCAAAACAGGAACGTTCCGTGCTGCCTGGGAGATTTGATCCGCTGTTAAAATATCTCTAGAAAAAAAACCAGAGAATTTTTTCATAAACATGATTTCTCGCAAGCTAGAAGTCGGTTGATCTTTGTAGTACATAGACGAAGGAAGATCTGGCTCTTTCCTTTGCTCATTACCGTGCTTTCAGAACGAGGGTTAGATTTTAATTTCCTCTGCACACTTCGCAAATAGATGGCATAACACCAATTGGCTGTCTTTTTATAAATTTTATTTATTTCCAAATAGTTTGCCTGAGCAAAAAACCACCTTTCTTGGAATATTTCCTTAGAGCTGTTCTTTTCAAAACCTTTAATTTTCGTAACTCAGCGGATTGCCACGGTGCTTGTCTGGAAAGCTGACTTATTTGCTTTGGCACATATTTATCAATTGCATAAATCAGAACGTTGGAAAAGGTTCGAGCTGCAAAATTCATATCATCATTGTTAAGAATTTCAGTCCAGTTAACGTTTGAAAGAAATGCAACAATACTGTTGTAGTCGGCTCTTTTAAAATTGTATCTAACGGTTATTGCTGCTTCGGAAATTATGGGTGCAAAATCGGATTTGCTTGAAAAGCAGAGATCGAGAATAGTGGTGTATTTTTTTACTCGATTAATCAAAATAATCGATTAAAAGGCTAAAGTAATCGAGTATTTGTAATCGATCAACGGCAGTGCCACTAATTGAGCTAATAGATTAATAGCAATCAATTAATCGAGATTTATATCAGTTTGTAGATAACGTTTAGCCTTAGGCTGCAGACAGAGTGGGCGCGAGAAGCTGATCCGAGCTGGAGACATTTGCAAATCAAAAGCGGGAATGATACTAGCAGCAAATCAAAAGGAAACTTCTAGAGTGCAAGTGAGAAATCGTCTCAGCTTTCACTCTGACAGGGTCTTTCTGTTTTGCAGTAAGTACGTTTCCTGCTTTGGTCAGCACCAAGCTCGGCAAGCTTCTCGCGTTCACTTTGTCTGTAGCCTAAGGCTAAACGTTGCTATGACGAGAGTTGCAGTTTCATCTGTCATAATTCAAGCAACTTTGAATTTCAATTCAAATAATGATTTATGGTCCATTCTGCCCACGGTTACAATGTTCATAAATTTTTCCAATCGTTTGAACATCGATTTTATTAAATATTCCGAGAGACTGACAATTTTTAAGACATTTCAAAAACATTTTTTCATATTTTTGCTTGCTGTATAATACACAAATGGTAAAGATTTGTTATTCAACACAGATTTTCATTTGGCAGCTCTGATTCTGTTTAGAATAATTCGATCGATTAATTGCATTAATCGATTAGTGCTTAATAGTAATCGATTATACCAATCGACTCTTATTCTATTAATAGAAAACCTAATAATCGATTAATTCGTAAAATCAGACATCACTAATCGAGAATTCTGTTGTGCTCATTATCGAAGTGATTCACTTGACGCAATAGGTTAAGACTGTAACGATCAGATGGACGATGCCGGTGTGAAAAGAAGAATACATTGTATGTAATGCATGTATATAGGTGTGTATGTGACAAATAATGTCACTCGACTTACTTAGAGATGGCTAAACCGATTTTCACCAACTCAGATTCAAATAATTCCGGAATTACAGGGTGATATGCACCAAAAAATGAAAAAAATTATCACTCACTATTCTCAGAAATGGCGTGACCGATTATCACAAACTTAGATTCAAACGAAAGGTCTTATGGTTATTGGCTTTCGGTTCCGGAATTTCCTAATCGATTTTTACAAACTAAGATGCAAATGAAAAGTCTTGAAATTCTTTAAAACGTACCCGAGATGTTTATCTAGATCCGACTTTTGGATCCGGTATTACAGCGCGATAACTGAGAATTTTTCAATTTCATGAGGATTATTCCAAAAGTGGCGAAACAAGGAGCATTTTTTTATAAAATTTACTGGGAAATTCATCTAGTTGACAGGTTTTGTTAGTTAGTGAATATATAAATCTACTTTGGGACTACTAGTTCCCGGTTTCCGCTTCCGAACGCACCGGTAATAGTGAAGAAAAGCTCCAAAATCGGAACTCGCTTCGATTTCTCAGCAAAGCTTGAACCGATTTTCACAAATCATGATTCAAATTGAAGCTCTCAGTGTCTTTAAAGAGACTGTGCAATTTCATTCAGATCCGACTTCCGGTTCTGAAATTAATGAGCATGAAAACTTTCAAACTGTCATACAAAATGATGCAAAATAGGTACGCATCGGTACGTGCTGGTACGGAAGAAGAAAACGCCGCCGCCTAGCACACTGCGTGCTTTGCTAATTTTTGTATAGCGTGCAGAGTTGCCACATTTAAATCTATATTAACTTGACATAAACTGTTTAGAAAGTTTATGATTTTATTCAAGTTTGAAAAAAACATTATCTTCTAGTGATGTTTTTGAAAATATGAGTAATATGAGAAAGGCATCATTACACCACTAGGTGGATTAAAAAAGGTTTTTTACTTCAGTCCTGCAAGTCTTGTTTAGAAAATATATACAAATAAAACAAATAATCTAGTAAATAAAAAGTTTTGTTTGCTCGTTGTAGTTTTTAGTTCAAACCCAAACCCTGTTATATTTGATAGCTCTCTTCCGAGACGAAGAATAGTAGTGAATTAATCCTATTTTGTTTACTTTTCTATCAACTTGATAAGAAGAATAAATTGACAGGATTTCCCCGCGGTAGTGATTTCAAGTGTTTAACCATGTTTGTAAATTCTCTGATTGCACAAGCTCAATCGTTGTTTCTTTACCGCGTGTATAAAGAAACGTGAATGTTTCTATCGAACCAACAGTAACGTGGTGAATCTTTACATACATAGATCTTCGTTCCATTTGATTAGACAAATAATCCGGAAGCAATGAAACTAGTTTTGGCAACCTTGTTAATTAGTTTGTGCATGGTCACAAATTGCCGTGCTTACACGCGTTATTACCTAAACGCTTCACACCCAGGCATGTGTACCTACTATTAAGCTATCATCAGCCATTCAGTATATTTTCGATTGAGAAACAACTAACACAACCAATTCGGTGTTTAAGTAATAGAGTCGAAGTTTTCTGTCTTTCTAGATCACCCTAACCAGTGCTTTGACCCTGTAAGTGGATTTCATTTGAATGCTGGATCTATAGAAAGCAACAAAAACTGCGAAAACGTAACCTGCTCTGAAGATTACTCGATGTCTGTTACTGGGTAAGACCAGTGTAGTTAAATTGAACGCTACAACTAACATATTTGTTTTCTTACAGATGTCTCATTCACGCAGTCCCAACAGGTTGTCAGCTAAAACCGGCCGATTACGAAAAGCCATATCCCGATTGCTGCGAGAGAGTGGTTTGTTCAAATTCAAAAGAAGCTTTGTAGATTCGAAAGTGAGTCAAAAATAGAATAACGACAACAAAACCTGTTTCTAATGTTCAAATATCAAAATTATTGTATTTGTTTCCTGCTTTACAACTACTATCGGAAAATTATAAAATTATAAAAAAGTTGCCGCCATTAAAATCCCTATTTCTCATATTCTATTATCATTTCAACATGTTCCATTTTTTACGTTTATCATTTATGTACTGCGGAAGTGGATCTTCTATCAGCGTTCAATCTAATATTGCTAACTGGACCGCTATGTAGCCAAGTATTTGAGTTTCGAATACGATTATATTTTAGTCCGATTCCTAGTAAAAATTCGTTATGTTATTTTCGAATCTTAAGAACCGGTGGAAATTTTGCAAAAAAAAAAACAAAAACTGACGATGAACCGAGTTTATCGAGTTCACTCCATCTTCAGCTTATTTTAGGTTTAACGTTGAATCGGTACGGTTCATTAACCCGACCAAAACCAAGCAGCGCATCATGATGCAGTACTGTATTTTTCAATTAATTGTGCAACTTATGAAATAAGTTTCTGCTACTTAACTAGAAACTATTGTGTTATGGAAATTTGAAAGCTGGGCAGCAAGTCTTTATAATCTTCGATTATTCTCAAAACATTGATTCTGTCATTCAACAAATTTCCAAGTTCGAGCGAATTCTATGCCGGTAAAAAGGTAAAACCGATTTTACAACTTTCAAAAAAAATCTTGACTGAAAAAAATTGTCTAGCAGCACTCAGTAACTCGCACTAAATCCGCTGCCTAAACACTAAGATTTAATTTGAATGTTCGGTAATTCTTGTACCGAAAACTTTCGGTAATCATCAGAAAGAACCTAGTTTGCGGTAAATGCAATTCATTTTACTGAAATTATATGAATTATACCTAAGCAATCATTGTCACACAAGCTGGTCTACAGAATGCCGAATCACTGAACTTCGTTAAATTTTATAATAAAGGAAAAATTGCCTTCAAACAGCGATGATTTTATAATGTGTTTAATGAATGAGCTAATGTATTTTTTATTATATAACAAATTTCGTATGGAGCAGACAATCAATCCGCTTCAGAAAAGAGGTGAGCGCTTCAATGAAATTGTTAGTTGTAATTCATGACTAAAATTCTCAGGTTTCTTCCTAAAATCAATCAATTTGCAAGAAACACGTCCAGGATTCATACTAAGGAAACTTTGACACACACATGCAACACACTTTTCAATATTCATCTTCGTTCTATCCAAGCGCGCAAAATATTGTAAAGTTAGAACAAACAAATGAATGTATGGAAAAATTGCAATAGTAAAAAAAATCCTTTTAGAAATTCGAGGGGGACGGATATAGCGTGATGGGTAAGTCGATGCCTTCCACGCAGCCCGCCTGGGTTCGATTCCCAACCCCACACATGGGGTTTTTTTTGACAAATGACCTTCAGGTTAAAATTTGTTGATTTAAAATAAATACTATGTTTACCGTTCTATCCGTTAAAAAGTGTCATTAAGTTTACCGATGAGTTCGGTAGTGCTTGACAGGTAAATAAAATTTGCATTACCGAGCGCTCTATAATCAATTGAATTACCGAACGTTCAGCTGTTGAAAGTTCGGTAAAAAATTATCGAATTCTGTGATGGTACACTTTTTGGGTTAGATAGGACAACGGTTCCAGTAGTCATCTCGCATACCATAAGTGAGATCTGCTGTCTCTGATCGATAAATTGACCTTAAGGGTAAGATGAAAATAAGTGCATTCTCTTCAAGTTTTCGCGTCATAGTAACAGCAGTATTGAACAATTTTCGAACTATTTTTACCTTTTTTTATAAATATAAAAAATAGGTATAGAATTCGCTCAAACTTTAGAACAAATTTTCGAGGCCCGGAGGACTGAATGTCATATACTAATCGATTCAGCTCGACGAACTGAGCAAATGTCCGTGTGTGTATGTGTGTGTCTGTATGTGTGTTGTCAACTAAGAGGTCGAGGTCTCAGTGTGTGCGTGTGTGACAAATAATTTCACTAATTTTTCTTTGGAGATGACTCAACCGTTTTCTACAAACTCAGATTCATATGACAAGTCGTATACTCCCAAACAAGGTTCCTGAATTATGTTTGGTTCCGACCTCTGGTTCCGGAACTACAGGATGATATGTGACAAAAAGCTTTGGTATTACATTCCTGTAGTGGAATTTGACCTTCTGTTTCAACAGACCTCGCAGCCGATTCAAAGTGTACAGAACCATTGCATGGCTAGTGCTACGATTCTACTGACACTACGAATCCTTTCCTTGATATGTGAAACGAAATTTAAATTGTGTAACTCAATTTTCTCGTAGATGGCTGAACCGATCTAAGATTCAAATGAAATATAAGAAGCATCTAAGATTAAAATGAAAAGTTTTAAGATTCTATAAAACATCTTGTATTTCAGTCAGATCCAACTTTCGGTTTCTGAGATACAGAGTGATTAGTACCTTATGATCAAAAAAGAACCGGAATTTTATTAAAAAACGCAAAATTTCAATTTTTAATATATTTCTTCATTATCGCCTTCAAAGTACTCTCCTCCTGCGGCAATACATGCATGCCAACGCTTGATCCAATTTTCCATACAAGTTTTATAGGCTGCCGAAGGTATGGCCTTTAGTTCACGCAGCGAATTCTCTTTTATGGTCTCTATGGTCTCAAAACGCGTTCCCCGCAATGGCAATTTGAGTCTGGGGAAGAGGAAAAAGTCACACGGGGCCATATCTGGAGAGTACGGTGCTTGATTGATGATATTGGTTGAGATTTTGGCCAAAAACTGCGACACAACCAACGCTGTGTGAGCCGGCGCATTATCGTGATGTTCAGCTTTTTTTTTGTACCAGCCGAGAAGCGACGCGTTTCAAACCCAAAACATCAGTTAAATGTGTTTGGCTGATCCATAAGAGATGCCCAACAACACAGCAATCTCTCTAATCGGTACAGAACGATTTTGCAACACGATTTGCTTCGCCGATTCAATGTTTTCTTCAGTAACAGATGTTGTTGGGCGGCCAGGGATCTCATCATGATTTATACCACTCGTATGGCTATGTTTTCCTAGACACGAATCACCAAAGGCCTTTTCTAACATTTTCAACGTTTCGGAACACTTAAATCCATTTGCAACACAAAATTTGATGCACGCACGTTGTTCTAAATTTTCATCCATTATAAAAATCGCCGCACGAAAATTTTTCAACTTCTTTGTATAGACGCCAAACAAAAACTAATCGTACGATATGCGTCAAAATTTAACAGAATGTGTATAAAAGTGTTGCCAACGTTGAGAGAATAAAAGTTTACCGATTGGACAAGCGCGAGAATTTTAAAATGAAAATTCCGGTTCTTTTTTGATCATAAGGTATATAAAATCTTCTCTAATCAGTGTTTATAAAATGAATAAGTTAGTACGTTCTATGTCTTGAAAATCATTATGATACAAAATCGTATCGTATACTATCGCATTCAGCCGTTCATATATTTCTTATATTCGAGAATCAAATAATAAAACAGAGTTTCCAACTTTCTATTTTTATTCCATTTTTTCGTAAAGTATTAAGAGCTAGTGTGACGACGATTTTTAAAGACCATTTTGCTATGCCATTACTGGGACTGTTCTGTTTATCGGCAATTTAAAAAAAAAAGGAAAACCATTTTATTCGTGGTACTTGGTACTATGTTTTGAACAAAAATAAAGAACAAAATTGAGGAAAATGATTGTTTTGAAAAGTATCAAACAAAAAAAATCAAAAAATTACTTGCGAATGCAACTATGTAATGAAAACCGCGAGAATGTTATCCAGAAACGGGACTCGAACCCGTAGCTAACTCCTAACCAGGGAAATTGATTTGCCAATTAAACTACCCTGCATATGAAAGACAACAGTCCAAATGATTAGAAAAACCAAGCACGCTTCGCTTTACTTGGCCATCACAGTGTTCAATTATAGCCCTGTATCTATGGAAACACATCCAATTCCTTGACATTTTCGCGGTTTTCATTAATAGTTGCATACTGTTAGATACTGATCAAATTTAAAACTAGCTCAACACGGCTCTACGTCTTAACAAAACTAGAACAAATCATTTAAAAAAATAGTTTTTCAGTTCACTTTAAATTTCAAATTTTTTTTTTCGCCTACATCTTCTATACATATTTTAAACGTGATTTATGAAAAAATAAGAAAGCGATTTTTTTATCGGACACACTAGCTGACCTGCTTAAGCTAAATATTTTCAACTATTAACTCTAAATCCGATGTACTCTTAATTTATTACTAAATCAGAGCCAGGAAAACTATATCACGACACCTGTGCAGCAGCAAGTATTTGGGTGAAGGAGAATATTAACAAAACCCAATTTCGTTTGCGTAATATTGTAGTAAACAATTAAGTTCAGTAAGCAATTCCTATGATGATGAAGTGTGATTATTTAACAGTAGGTTTGAGCAATCGGCTTTAGCACAGCAATCCGGGTATGGTTTTTCATAATCGGTCGGTATCGACTGGCATCCTGGCAGAATTGCGACCACCCCACATCTACGTGTAGGGAAAAGCGAGATTATTGCAAGGTCACTTTTGAATAAATTATTCTTACCCAAAGATAGACATCGTATAATCTTGTGAACATGATATACGTTCACACTTTTCATTGTTCTCTATTGTTCCAACTTTCAGATGAGTCTCAGTTATTGGATCGAAGCATTGGTTGGGATAGTCTGGAAGGACACAGAATCAAAACATTATTCCAAGATCTACGTATTTGTGTGCAATTAGAGTTTACCTGGATGCGTTGCGTTCCTAAACAAACGTGCATAAGCACTGCAATATGTGAACACAAAACAGATAAAACATAACATTCCCAGTAGTAGTCGCATTTTTATATTAAACTAATTTATTAAACATAAACAATTGTGCTTAAATACAAAGGCCGACTACTACACTGCCTACACGAGAACGATTTGAACGTAATTGCACAAACAGCACCAAGATGATTGAGCTGAACAATTAAAATTGACATCATAGGAATTTCCACACATCATTGCTGTATAATCAAAACAGGAAAGCAGCAAAAATTGAATCACTACGCTTTGAACGTTCAGAGATGAAATGTACCTAGAAAATGAAGAACCATATAAAAAATAATGCGTTTGATGCTTTCACAACATATTCATAACTTTGGAATTGGTTTGAGGAAATCAAAACATTTATTTCATTATTATTGTTTTGAGCTGATATTGGCAAGCGATGCATTCATGATCTGCTAGTGTTCGTAAATAAAACAATTTAAATGTAGTTCGTTTGAAGTGGTAGCATTAAGTTTGGGTTGTATTGGTAAAATTTTATTTTAGTGTCGTTCAGTGTGCAAGCAAGTGTATCATTCAACACAACTATACTCTACAAAGTTAAGGACAATACTACATAAGATAAGTTTCAATGACATTACTAACAATTACAATACTTCATTTTTTTAAATACTTTGAAAGCAAAACAAAGCGTTCTTTTTTTAATATACAGTTTTGTTCATTAAAAAATCAATGCATTCAAATTTAATTTTATATCGATGATGGTTTTAAATAAGATTTTCGATCAAACAGATGTCTATTTCACAGTACTATTGAAAACCTCGCTGTATTGCAACATCGAATCGCCAAATTTTCACCGCACTATAACGAAACGACATACTCAAAACAAGGCTACGTATTCGAACCCGCTAATCCACTGTAGGGTTGTAATCTTTTGTCATCTCCCAAACAAAATCTAAAATCAGAAATCTGATTTAACAAATAATTTCACATTTTCAGGAAAAAAGTACGTTCAGTCAAATTTTGCTGCAATTATGCATAATGCATCTTACGTTTACGGATAGAACTTTAGGCTTATTTTGGTTACGATTGCCGATATTCTTTCAGGCGTTGTCTTCGAACGTGATATCACAGATAAAAATACTTCGTGAATTTACATCTTTTTTCGTGCGCATATTTAGAGTAAGCAATTAAACATAAAGTTACTTTACAATTCTCTACGTTTCAATATAATTTAATCTCAAAACTAAGCGTTAATTGAAAGATACAGTTCAATTAATTGAGAATTCAATGCAATTCAATTCAGTTTTGCATCGATGATGATTTTCGATTCAACCCATGTCTATTCCATGTTTCTATTGATATCGTGAAAATTTCATTTTTTTCTGCGTATGATTTCAGCATTTTGTGGGTTTATTTGACATTACTCTTCTACGATTCATATGATTTGTCTTTAAATATATTCCTGGAAAAGGACAAATCGAATTTAAAACCTGCTTTAATCCTTTCAGTGGTGTAATGTTTTCTCATATCACTCATATTATCATATGAAACATTGTGATAATCTTCAAAATACTATTCTTTGACGCTTTGAAGAAAATAAATTGAAACGGATTGAATTTTAAAACACAATGCTGAGATTTTGGATTTGCGGAATTACAGGGTGGAAAGTGCAAAATAAATGAAAATATGATCACTAACTTTTTACAAAGATGGCGATTTTCACAAATTTAGATTTGAATGAATGGTCTTACGATGCCATAAAACGATTCTTAGTTTTAAATTAATACGACTTCCGGTTCCAGAATTACAGGGTGATTAGTGTAACAATTTTGATTACCCTAGCTTTTTTTTTTATTCAATGATGTAATATAATTTTAGGCACATTGCTTAAGCTCTAAGATGCCAAGGGTATTTTCTAATCTCAATTAACGACTAACTTTAAACTAGAATAGTATCATTAGACTATGTCATCTCGGATTCTTGTAAATCCAGCTTTCATAAGGCGATCGGCAGTGGTCGATGAATTGAGTGTTGCATGAGTCTTTCAGATGGCGTTGGTCCGTGTGGGTCCGCGGGAAACACCCCCAGGCTACGAAGGCCCGGCGGGTGGCCCGCATGCTGCTTTTCGACTGGAGCGGTCTTCCGTGGGTAGTGATGATGATATTGCCGAAGAGAATGAAAAAGAAGTAAATATTGTGGAAAACGTGGTAAAAAGGGGATGTGAGAACAAAATGTCTGAAAACGATAGAGATCTAATTAGTTGCCATCGAGATGGAGAAGAGACAGGGAAGGGGGAACGAAAAAGTTAGTGACAAAAAAAAGATCTTGTTAGTTCCAATGACAGGAACGGGGATCGAGAGAATCGGGCAGATGTTAGTGTCGAATCTGTGGGTGGAGATTATACTTTCTGAGCGAGGAATAACACATTACACTTGTATATCAATGTGTTTAAGGTACTGGTATATGAGAAGCATATATAAACTCGCCAACACATCCCGAACCGGAACCTCAGGCGGTCTACCTCGGGCCCTAAGGGATTCCAGTAGCTTTGACCTGGCGTCAAGATACTCTACGCACGACCATACGACATGCTCGATGTCCTGATAACCGTCGCCACAGGTGCAGAGACCGCTCTCCGCAAGCCCAACACGCCAAAGATGTGCGTTGAAAGTGTAGTGATTTGACATGAGCCGCGACATAACACGAATGAAATCGCGACTCACGTTCATCCCCCTGAACCAAGGTTTCGTCGATACCCTAGGGATAATGGAATGTAGCCATCGTCCCAGTTCGCCATTGCTCCATGAAGTTTGCCAACTTTCAAGAGTTTCCTGACGAGAAATACTGAAAAATTCATTGAAGCAGATTGGTCCTTCATAAATATCACCTTCTAATGCGCCCACTTTAGCCAGCGAGTCAGCCTTTTCATTGCCCGGAATGGAACAATGCGAAGAACCCAGACTAACGATATTAAATAAGACCGTTCAGATAATGTTCCCGTATTTTCCCCAGGAAATAAGGGGGAAACTTTCCAGGCTTCATTGCCCGGAGAGCTTCTATTGAGCTTAGACTGTCCGTGACGATGAAGTAATGGTCTTTAGGCAAGGTTTCAATGATCTGCGACGTAGACTGAAGCCGGATCACTGAGTTTGTAAGAAGCGGTGATGTTTTGATTGAAGATGTCGCAGCCTGTGGACCTGTTGATGTATGATCCGTCAGTGTAAAACACCTTTTCACAGTTTACTGTTCTAAATTTATTATAAAAAATATTTGAGGCCACTTGAGGGCGCACGTGATCCGGAATTCCACGAATCTCTTCTCTCATGGAAGTGTCGAAAAACATAGTAGAATCAGAAGTATCCAAGAAATGAGCAAGGTTGGAAACAAACGAAGAAGTATTAATATTCTGAGCCATGTAATCAAAATACAAGGACATAAAACGGTTCTGAGAAGCCAAGCCTTTCAAAGTTTTCAATCACCATCGGATTCAAGATATCGCATCGGATAAGCAATCGATATGAGAGATCCCAGAATCGATTTTTCTACGGTAAGACGCCCGCGAGCACTTCGAGACTCATCGTATGAGTTGATTGCATGCAACCCAATGCAATACGTAAACAACGATACTGAATTTTGTCCAGTTTAATGAAATAGGTGTTCGCGGCGGATCGGAAGCAGAAGCATCCATATTCCATTACGGACAATATCGTTGTTTGGTACAACCTGATCAGGTCTCCTAGGTGGGCACCCTGGTTATTGTGCGAAGAAAATTGATTCTCTGCTGGCATTTTTGTTTCAGATACCTAATGTGACATCCCCAGGTGCCTTTGGAGTCGAACCAGACCCCGAGATATTTGAATGTGAAGACCGGAGCTATGTTTTCACCCTCTAGTTGAAGCTGTAGTTGTGCTGGTTCTCGCTTCCTTGAAAATACAACCAGCTCAGTTTTCTCCGTAGAGAACTCGATACCCATTTGAAGAGCCCATGTCGACAAGTTGTCGAGGGTATCTTGCAATGGTCCTTTGAGATCGGCAGCTTTGGGTCCTATAATAGACACAACGCTGTCGTCGGCAAGTTGTCTTAGCGTGCAAGATGTGTTGATACATTCATCAATGTTGTTTACGTAAAAGTTGTATAAAAGGGGGCTTAAGCATGAGCCCTGAGGAAGACCCATGTAACTGAATCGTATTGTCGACAAATCACCATGCGCGAAATACATGTATTTCTCGGACAATAGATTATACAAAAAGTTATTCAAAATTGGTGAAAGACCATGCTGATGCAACTTCTCAGATAGAATGTTTATGGAAACTGAATCAAAAGCCCCCTTGATGTCTAGAAAAACTGACGCCATTTGTTCTTTACGAGCAAAAGCCATTTGAATTTCGGTTGAGAGCAACGCAAGACAATCTTTCGTTCCTTTGCCCCTGCAGAAGCCGAATTGTGTATCTGGAAGTAAACCATTAGTCTCGACCCAATTGTCTAGACGAAACAATCATTTTTTCGAACAATTTTCGGATACAGGAAAGCATAGCAATCGGCCGATACGAATTGTGATCGGAGGCTGGTTTTCCTGGTTTTTGAATGGCGATCACTTTCACTTGTCTCCAGTCATGTGGAACAATGTTGTCCTCAAGTAACTTATTGAATAAACTCAACAAGCGCCTTTTGGCGGGGTCAGGCAGATTTTTCAACAAGTTGAATTTTATTCTGTCTAATCCCGGGGCTTTATTGTTACATGACAAGAGTGCAAGTGAGAGCTCTACCATCGAAAACGGTGTTTCGTTTCTGTTGGATGAGGCGACGCGCATGATCGTCTGTTCCGGAACAGAGTCAGGACATACTTTTTTAGCGAAATCGAATATCCAGCGGTTAGAATATTCCTCGCTTTCGTTCGTGGTGCTCATTGATGTTTCTCTCGTTAATCCGTCTACGAATCGACGTCAATAACCGCTTTTCTTCGCTTTAATAAAGCTTTTCATTTTAGCGTCTAATGCCGCGTAGTTTCTAAAATTATCAGGTGTTCCGTTTTTCCTAAACTCGATAAATGATGAAGCTCTCTCCGCGTTTAATTTTGAGCACGCTTTGTCCCACCACGGGTTGGGGGGACGGATGTTAGTTTTCGCGCCGGGTACAGGTTTCGTCTGAGCTTGAGTCGCGGTGTCGAGAATCAAGCCAGCCAAAAACGTGTACTCTTCCTCTAGTTTATCATATATCGTGTGAGGTCATACGAAACATTGATTGTCTCCGATGGTCTTAATCCGTAGGCGATTGAAATCACGATAGGTAGATGATTGCTACCGTGGGGATCAGGGATCACCTTCCACGTGCAGTCCAACCGTAGCGATGTCGAGCAAAGGTATAAATCCAGCGCACTTGGTCTTGCTGGTGGTGCAGGAATTCGTGTCATTTCTCCCGTATTCAAGATTGTCATATTGAAGTTGTCGCAAATATCATGGATCATAACTGATCTGTTATCGTCGAGAAGACAGCCCCATCCCGTTCCGTGCGAGTTAAAGTCTCCTAAAACCAACGTCGGTGCAGGAAGGAGCTCAATGATATCAGTGAGCCGCTGATACCCAACCGAGGCTCTTGGGGGAAAGTAGATGGAAGCAATGCAAAGGTCCTTGCCTTTGATTGTAACATGACATGCGACAATTTCAATACCTGGTATCAAGGGGAGGTTGATGCGATAGAAAGAATAGCACTTTTTGATCCCTAAAAGTACTCCTCCATAGGGATTATGATTACCCTAACTTATAGATCTTATTAACCATGACCAAATAATCTCACTTCAGTTATACCGGTCCCAAGTTTCTGATTCCGGAAGGATCGAAAACAGTGGAAAATAGTTCAATTTGAACTGCTCTGCACTGGCGAGTCGAAGATAAAACATAAAGAATAGAGTGGAAAAAAGCTAAAATGGAACTCATTTGAATTTCTCAGAAAGGGTGAGGTCGATTTTCACAAGCTTAGCTTCGGATGAAAATTCTTTCAGTATTACAAATTTTTTTTTAAGTATTTTAAATTTTTATCCAGATCCGACTACCGGTTCCAGTATAATAAAGTAATCAATGTTAAAGTTCTCATACCGTCATTCAAAATGGCGATGTAAAACCCAGTTTTAATGGATGTTTTCTGTGTACCCGCCTGCTGGAAATGATAGTCAAATACCTCAAATAGAACTAATAAACTTTTCTCAGCGACGGTTGAAACGATTTTTACAACCTTAAACTCAAATGAAAAGTTTTGTGGTTCGTTTTCTTCCGGACCCGACTTCCGCAAAAACGGATTTTTTAATGTTGCTGAAAAAGTATTTAATTTTTTGTTCATGTTAGTTACTGGTCATCTGATTTCGGCCATGCCGATTCTGGGAGTACCAGAAGTATTGAACGAACACTCTAAAGCAGAGCGTGCTTCACTCTTTCATAAAAGGTTGAACCGATTTTCACAAACATAAACTGTAATGAAAAGTCTTATGATCCCATAGGCTTTTATTTTTTTCAATTATAGAGGTTTTAACATTAATGTCATTCGCCTCTTCGGGCCAGAAAAACTTTCTGACCCTATGTGCGGGGTTGGGAATCGAACCCAGGCGGGCGGCGTGAAAGCCATCGACTTACCCATCACGCTATACCCGTCCCCCAAAGGACTTTTATTGAATTTTGTCCGAATATGATTTTAAAGAATTCCTTAGTAATATTTGTGAAATCCGGGGTATTAAAACACGTTATGTTTTTTACTCTCTACCCTATTATTCCGTAACCGGATGTCAGATCTATATGAAAATAAAAGAAAAGTGGGTGGGTAATGTCAGTCACATAACTGTATAACGTGAATACGAATGAAACTAACACGTTTCTTCTCACTTCTGAATATCTAAGCTTATTCTAACACATAAATTAATGAAACAGGGTAAAATTATTCACCTGCAGAAGTACACTGTATTTACAATCACAATAATTTCAAAGAAAGAAAATATAAAAAGTTCTTCAATAATTAATTTACTGATACTTACATTTTAGAAAATTATAACTTCGAGTTATTCGTACTTATTACATAATAATGAAAACTTTATCATAAATTGCTGATTATATTTTTGACAGCTTAGAGATGTTCCCAAGTAACAATTCGAATGCCTAATGGTTTTGATTGTAGTTTATAGGAGTTTTGTAATTGATTTTCCAATCACTACCTGTTTTATGACGACCATAATAAATGTCTCTTTTGACAAGTAATATCATAGTTTTTAAAGCTTCTATAAAACTTTTTACCCAGACTAACAACAGGACTAAAAATAAAACAATGTGTTGTAGAATAAAACCATGCAAACACTCTTAATATTGCTTTCAAACATTTTCTTAAAAACATTATTGTCAGTTAAATTCTTTCATAAATCTAGTTTTGTGTGTGTGCGTGTTCATTGGATGACAGTTTCACTCAGAGCAAATTTGAGGGTTCTAAAGTACATTTATGACACATTTGTAGTGGGCTATTTGATTTATTGCTTCTTGGGTTAAGCGTAATTTGCATTAAAGAAAATTTCATGGCCGCCATTATGATGTCCTATACCGTAGCATTTATTGACATCAAATATACTTCGAAATGTAAAAACGAAAAAAATGATGGGCTTTAATGATTCATTTTCAGAACGTATACACATGTTTTAATGCCACGAAATAGTTTTATACAAAAATGACGAAGAATCACAAAAAATAATTTTCAAAAATCATGGAGATTTCCGCAAAACCTGCATTTATTTCAAGGCGATTAGTAATAATTCTTATTTTCATCCAAACATTCACGATAAAAATAAAAGCGCATGAAGTTTCTACGTTCGGAAAAAACCTCAAACTTGTAAATAAAATCTAATATATTCTTACTGGTTGCATTCAAAGCAGACATGACATTCATAGCGGAATTCATTCCTTCCGAATAAATTAAATGTTGATCGTAAAGCTGGTTTCAAAATTTTCTTAAATTTGGAGTTTTAACGCAGGTTTATGCTAATTCTTCACTTTGCTTTATAAACCTTATGAAGAATGGTCCACTTGGCAGGAACATGCTCTTATAGAGGTTTTCAGTAGGCTTTACGTGGAGTTTAAAGTTTTAATGAAAGATTTATTATGTAGCATTGAAGACAGCTACAAGTATTTATTAATATTAAAATTGTTACTTGGGTTGATAGGTTAAGTACTACTCGAGGTATTCACGATTAAGTGTAGTTCTTTGGAAATATATTAATAGTTCTAGAAAGAAACGACGTATAGAATTCAGGAACTGGTCCTGAGTTCAAGAACTAAACAGGCTTAAAATTCAGTTGCAATTTAGCTCTAGAACTGAATTCTGAATTTGAATTTCGTGGTTGGGTTAAGTATCACCATTAATTCAGCAGGCTCAGAGTGAAATCAGGGAAGAATAGGAGAGTTACGAATTTCAAATAATATAACAAGGTTTTTCATGATAAAAATCCTGTTGATCATGAAACTATGAATAATAGATATGATTTCATGAAAAGATGAAAGAATCTGGCTCAATATTTTTCAGTCATGATAGCGGTTACTGATTTCTTTTCGTGCGTGATTCTACTGATACTTCATATTCAAACATGATTGTTCTAAGAACACGCAACAATGTATTATTTACCCATCAATCTGCAGAACTTGAAAAAATAATTAAATCACAAACTTCGATTATTAAAGAATGGGTTTCTAATATTTTAGTTGGGTATATCACACAAAAAGTACACTGAAGTCTTTTTTTATGCGAATTTACGTACCGCATAAAAAAAACCGCATAAAAAAAACCGCATAACTCTGAAAATTCGCATAAAAAAAAACCGCATAACTCTGAAAATTCGCATAAAAAAAACCGCATAACTCTGAAACTTCGCATAAAAAAAGACCGCAGAAGGGCAAACCGCATAACTCTGAAAATTCGCATAAAAAAAACCGCATAACTCTGAAACTTCGCATAAAAAAAACCGCATAACTCTGAAAATTCGCATAAAAAAAGTCGCGTAAAAAAAAACCGCATAAAAAAAGGCCGCATAAAAAAAGACCTCAGTGTATTATATATCACTGTTAAGTTATTTACATTAAATAATGTCTTTCATAAAACTGAAACCAGTGGAGCTTCACTCTACTTTAATATTCACACAAAACCTTGTTGATAACCTTTTTCGTTATTTCATTTAATCAGTCTTTTACGTGGTAGATTTTAAACTGCTCAATGTTTACGAGAGCAACAAAGAGAAAACAAGATTAACAGCTGTATGTGAATTTGAATTTCTATTGAACTATGATCAGTCATCTTTCTGCCGTGCGTAGATCAACTGGTTTTGCTAAGCAGAGTTTTTTTTTTACATTTGTACGGTTACAAAATGAAAACATTGGCGTATTCGATAGTATTGGGAGTATTGCTTGGACTTTCGTGCTGTCACGCTTACACCTACACCGCTTTGAATGCAGTGAACAAAGGTAATATTGAATTATTTAAATCATGAAAAGTATAGTGATTTGCCTATCATCTGCAGATTTTCCGGGTGAATGCTACGATAATGGGACAAAGATCCACTTTAAACCAGGAGAAATCCGCCAACGACCTAATTTATGTGAAGAGATGACGTGCGGTAGTGATAATTCGATTGTATATTTTGGGTAAATATTTTCACTGTAGTAAGACCCTAAAATCAGTCCAATGTTATTTTGGCATGTTTTGTTTTCATTTACTTAAATGATAAGATGCATTGCCCTAAGACATATAAGTATATTGAAAGTATTTAATTGAACATCTTCAAGCTAGAAGTTTCAAATGAGTTCGATGTTCATTTCAATTGGATCAGACTGTTTACTGAAACTCTATTCAATTTATTGAGTTTTTGTTTAAACCCTGGTTATATCGTGCTCTGTTTTATACGCTGTTTTTGAGCGCTTTTGTTTATTTTTTTAACTTAAGATAAAAATACCGTTGAAACAAAAACACGAATTGGTTGGTTTCTATTCATTTTTGCTACAATTGATGTCATGCAGTCACCAGTATAAAAAGCGAATATAAGCAGTTGTATAAAAGGCATTGGGAATTTATGATCCTCACTAAGATTTCGCTAGAGATGGGCAAAACAGAACCGTTATTTAAATCTTCCCACGAGAAAATAAAAATAGTAACAAGAGAATAGCAACTAGTAACAAATCCATTCGCAGAGACTTAAACGTATTTTTTTGAATTGATAAGTATGTTTAATAATCACTTTCGTGAATTTTCTTGTAGGTTGCAAATGCGTGCAATGTATATCCAAGAAACTTCTACCGGTTTCTAAAATTTGCATACTCTATTGTACAATTAATTCACAAAGTTTTATTCGGATTTTTTCCAGAAAAAAAACTAGTTATTTCGATCCGTTTTCCTATCACTACATCAATGTGGTAGGAATAGACGAAGAAGACAAACAGAGAAAGTTGACACTTGTTTATGTTCCGGTCAGCAGTAAAGACATTGCGCTTCCCGTGCAACAATTCAAATATCTTTTGGGTTTTTATTACATTTTATAAGGGTTTTATAATGAATTCCGTCATGAGTATCACTTTTATAAAAGCTTTAATCAATTATTATTCTATGAAATCTTTTGCATGAACGAACAATTTTGAAAGGTTTTAACCTTATCCAGACACGTACAATTATAGAGTTTCGTTATGGTCGAAACTCCACTGTCACTGACATATAAAATAGAGGTTATAAATATAAAAAATATATAAAATAGAGGTTAAACCGGGGTAATTAAACGACAATAATAATAATACAAAAATTGTACTGAATAACCACCAAGATTCTACAGATGAGAAAGATATCCTAATCTCACATATTAAAAAAAAAGGCTAGAAGGACTAAAAAGACAAACGCAAGCGCACTTTGAATACATGTTTAGCTAGATCCATTGTTATACACCAAAGGAAAGGAATAATTACCCGATAATGGACCAAAAGGTTACACGAGTGCTTCTAAGCGGCACGAGTGTCTGAAAGGAGGCTCAATGGGTCGAAAAGATCCACCTTGTTCACCTGATCTGGCTTCCTAGAAATATTATCTGTTCCCAAACCTGAAACCATCTCTGTGAAACTGATGTGAGTTTCGTATTGGAATTTCAGACCACTTTTCCGGAAGCTGAAGCCGAAACCACTATAACCAAAGTAAGTTTGTATGGTCATCAACTAATACTACCTACAAATTTAGAAGATATTTTCCGCTCTCCATGAATCGGAGTAAGGGAGCCAACTCGGACCAGTTCCCAAAATCTATCGCATCATCATCAATTCTTGATGATTATTGTGCTCTATAAATAGACAAACTAACATCAACTCTAATAGAAGTACACTGAAGTCTTTTTTATGCGAGTTTACGTGCCGCATAAAAAAACCGCATAAAAAACCGCATAACTCTTCGTCCTTCAATGTGTTAAACTGTCAATCAAGATGAACAGTCTAGAAGACGAAACATTGAGATGCAACAGTTTTTGCCTTTCTCATATATAAAGGTTATGCAATCACCAAGTGTCATACATCATTCGACTCAGTTCATCGAGCTGAGAAATGTGTGTGTGTGTGTGATTTGTTTGTTTTTTACAAGGTGAAATACCGTATGTACTTTCCCAGCTCACGCGCTCGGTAGTTGTCAAGCTACCGCTATTGTGAACCAGCGAGTGGGACTGGTTGAACCTTACCCACTAAAACACCTTGGACATCTTGCCTCGAACCCCCCGGAACTAAGCTAAGCTCAATACTTCGGGGGAGGCTCATGCACTTCTTCGTTTTTGAGAAAATGAGCTCCTGAGTTTCTCTCTTTATATATCTCAATCCACCTTTGGCGCCTCGACGACCCAATGCCGCTACGTCGCGCCACACTACTCGACTGATCCTCGACGATGGATCTAGCCTACACCGACTGAGAGTTTCCCCTTTTACGCCACGCGGGACACCCGAAGGAGTGCCGAGGTCTGCTCTGCGATTCCGGTTGGAGCATGGCTTCCGGTTTGCTGATGCCCCGACGACTCGAATCGGTGTTGTGGCGTCTACTCGATTAGTTCCCGGTGATGGATCTAGCCAACACCGTGCATTTGCACCGACAGAGAGTTCCCCGACGCTGGAAGTTCTCTCGAAACCGACGTTCCGAAACCGGTTTACGACGCGCCTACTCAACTAGCCCCCGGTGGTGGGTCTAGCCTACCCGACGGAGAGTTTCCCGGCGAAGAAACCTATCCCGAAGCCGAGCAGCATTCCACACGCTAGTGTGGAAAACAGTGCCGAAAACAGTCCGGTATTCTTCGTCTTTGGACCTAGATCATTTGACGCTGCTCTTCTCGCCAACTCCTCTGCAGTGTGGACATAATCTGAACAACTGTCCGGTTCACCGCATTCCATTTTCCTCCCTCACTGCACATCCTTTGAACGATGTTCTCCACGCTGACATCGGCGCCAACGATGGCAGTCATTTCGCTACGCGGTTGAATAAACCGTGGGCAACTGAATATTACGTGCTCCGGCGTTTCTTCTGTGTCCTGGCACTCAAGACACAACGGCGACCTTGCGTGGCCAAATCTGTGCAAGTATTGCTTAAAACAGCCATGTCCAGACAGGAATTGCGTCAGTTGGAAGTTTACCTCACCGTGCACCCGAGTTGTCCAAACCGACAGGTTAGGAATTAATCGATGCGTCCACCTTCCCTTCTCCGCGTTGTCCCACTGCTGTTGCCATTTAGTGAGCGTGTTGGCTCTCTCTCTGTTCCGGGCTCGTCCTGTTCCTCGATCCCTGTAGCATAAGCTATCCTCTTCCAGTAGCAGACAGATGGGGATCATTCCGGCTATCACGTGCACAGCGTCTGACGATATTGTTCGATACGAACTTGTCACGCGCATTGCCATCAGTCTGAAAGTGCGGTTCAACTGGGCTTGGTTCCTTGATGTTGTCAATGCCATCGACCACGCTGGAGCTGAGTATCATACGATCGATGATGACACGCTCGCCAGTGACCTCCTCTTGCTACTGGCAATCGCGGAATTATTGGGCATAATCCGAGATAACGCCAATATTACCTTCATTGCTTTCTTGCATATGTAGTCAACGTGACTGTTAAAGTTCAGTCGATCGTCCAGTATCGCGCCCAGGTGCTTGACTTCACGCTTCGAATTGATGATGCACTCGCCGACCGAGATGCTCGCATGTTGCACCGCCTTTCGGTTGCTGATGATGACCATTTCAGTCTTTTCATGTGCCAGCGCCAGCTTCTTCTCCCGCATCCAATTTTCAACGACGACTACTGCCTCCATGGCGAGAACCTCCACCTCTTCTCGAGACTCGCCGATTACTAGGAGCGCCACATCATCCGCAAAGCCGACAATCCTAACTCCCCTGGGCAGGTTTAGCTTCAGCACTTCATCGTACATAATGTTCCACAACGTGGGACCCAGGATGGATCCCTGTGGAACGCCCGCCGTGACAGACATATTTTTGTATCCGGCGTCTGTCTCGTATATCAGCGTCCGGTTCTGAAAATAACTTTTCAGAATCTGACATAGGTACTCTGGTATCCTCAACCAGTGCAACGAGTCGGCTATTGCTACCCAGCTGGCACTGTTGAAAGCGTTTTTCACGTCCAATGTGACCACCGCACAGTAGCGGTTTCCCCTTTTCTGCTGCTTCTGGGCCTTTTCCATGGTTTCCATGAGCACTCGTATGGCTTCTACAGTGGACCTGCCTTTCCGGAATCCGAACTGCATGTTCGACAGACCGTTCTCGCTCTCAGTGTACTTCGTGAGCCTGTTAAGGATCACTCTCTCCAGCAGTTTTCCGACTGTATCCAACAAGCATATCGGCCTATATGCTGACGGATCGCCGGGTGGTTTGCCTGGCTTTGGTAGCAGCACCAGCTTCTGCCGCTTCCAGATGTCAGGGAAACTACCTTCCTCCATGTATTTTTGGAATGTAGTCCTGAACATGTCTGGATTCTCCAGAATCGCAGCTTTAAGGGCCACATTTGGAACCCCGTCCGGACCTGGAGCCTTCTTCACCGGTAAGGCTTTCGCTACCGCAAAAAGCTCCTTGTTTGATACTCGGATTTCATCGCCGCGGACATCCTGTACGTCGTACAGTACTGGCGGCCAGATCGTAGGCTCATGCTTCGGGAACAGGGTCTCGATGATAGTTTTCATCTTTGCCGGGCACCTATCCGGTGGAACTGCTGTACCTTTCATGTGTGTGTGTGTGTGTGTGTGTGTGTGTGTGTGGGTGTGGGTGTGGGTGTGTGTGTGTGTGGGTATGTGTGTGTGTGTGTCAAATAATCTCACTAGGTTTTCTCAGAGATGGCTAAACCGATTTTAACAAATTCAGGTTCAAATGAAAGGTATTCTGGTACCATAAGAAATTCGTGAATTTCATTTGGATCCGACTTCCGGTTCCGGAGTTATACGGGAAAGTGTGTTCAATATAGCACACCGTCACTTAAACCGGCAAAAAAAACGAAAAAATGAAATGTCTTATGGTCATACAAAAAATTACTGTATAGAACAAACATTTAAATCGTCATTTGGAGTGCGATGGCAAAATTGTATAAAATTTTCAAAATTTAAATAAAAACTAGTAGAGTTTGTACGTCATGTTAGTTGGTGGCCGTACGAACCGACTTCGATTATACCGGTTCTCGGGTTCCGGTGCCGAAAATGCATATGAACCCACTTCGTTTTCTTAAGGATTACCTACACGAGCAAAGCACTGTTTCAATCTGTAAATTATACTAGTTAATGCATAAGCAATCTCATGATTTCTTATAAAAATCGAAGAGAAAAATTTTGAATAGAATACCACAATATTATACATGAGAAAGGCATCATTACACCACTAGGTGGATTAAAACAGGTTTTATTTTGTTTGATTTACCTACTATATCCGTATCGCTATTTATCTTTCCAGGTGCGGCGTATCTGTAATGAATGATCCGAACTGTGTACAAATAGAACAGGACTTCAGCAAAGATTACCCTGTGTGCTGCAAGAAATATAAATGTGTTATTGATGGAAAGGTTTCTTACTTTTAATTACCTAGCGTTTAAAAGTATTTTATTATGAACAAATTGTTAAGGTTTGTGAGAGAATATGCTTATCCTTAGACTTAGAACATAAAATGTAGTTAATATGTGACAAATATACAATTTGACTATTTATACTACCTCCACATTTTCAGTTTGATGTATTGAATTGAAAAACTTACTTATTATGCCAATAATAAACTCCAAGATCGTAACTGATCTGTTTATTAGACCTAATTAAAAAAGTAGAATACATGACTTGCCGGTGTTGGTATTCAACACTGTATCTGGTGTGACGCCATTCTGACAGTTTTAGTTCAATGGAAACTAAATCAAGTCGGCTGGTGGTTTTGAATAGAGAAGCTGCCGAAATCTTGCAAGGATTCTTAGTGCCAATAGAATCATAGCACTGGCAATGAATCCGAAATGTAGTAGTTGAGTAAAAATTTCTGAAGTGGCCCCCCCATTTTTCACGAGGTAACCGATTTTACAATAAGTGTTATTGTTTTGTAGTATTAGTATCTACGAACATGTTCGTGAAATATTTCGTCGATATTCGAATTTTTTATACTATTTTTAGTTACATTAACATTTATATACCTTTTTATTGTAATGCTTCCTGAAACTCAAGTTCTTTTTCGAATTATACGAAACTTTGCAACTGGATAAACAACTATTTTTGGCATAGAATGAAGAAAAAATTGTTTAAAAATGTTCAATTTTACTAAACTTTCTACTTAAATTTTCCAAAGAAATCGATATTAAAGTACCTTCTTCACGCGATTTTTGTCTCTGTTAAATGCTAAAATGTTGCATATGTTATTGGTTTTCATAATCAACAAAAAAATTTCTGTGCTCAAATAGGGTTTTTGAAATATTTGATTTTTTGTATACGCGCGCTGTATGCAAAGTGCACCGCGCGAGCGAATCGGTATGGTGCGGCAGGGTTCGGTAGGGTGCGATGTCGTCGGTGTGATTGAAGCGAGCTGCGACAGGTTTGGACAAGTAAGCATAGAGATTTTTTGCCTTTCTCATCTCAACTTTTTTAAATTGTAGTATTTCGATGAATTTTTGCTATAATATATAAGAGAAAATGAATAATATGAAAAGGGCATCATTACAGTACTAGGTACATTTAAACAGGTTTCTTCGTAGATACTAATACTACAAAACAATAACACTTATTGTAAAATCGGTTACCTCGTGAAAAATGGGGGGGCCACTTCAGAAATTTTTACTCAGTTCTCTGACTTTGCAAAGCTTTGCTTTACCATATCGAGTAGTAAGGCGTGATTCTGATCTGGCTTGGATTGCTGATTTGATTTCATGGACACACATGGTGCCCTGAACAGTTCGAAGATGAAGATTTGTTGACGTTTCTCAATAAAGACGAAGCTCCAACCGGGTGAAACCTTCACAGGTGACGTATGCGGTCGACAATCGATGCGGCCGCTCTATAAAGATCGTCACGACAAAGTAATTTTGCTCCATGGCAATGCAAGACCCCATGTTTTTTTTTTTTTTCACCGGATGTTGCTTCAACCGATTATCATTTGTTCCTATCCATGACCATGGCTTCGAAAACTACGAAATGACCAGAAATAGGATCGATTCATTCATCAAAAACAGAATTCTTCAACGCGGTAGCCGAGCTTTACCAGAAATACGGCAAAAGTAGTGGCTAACGATGGACGATACTTTAAATAATGGAACATATCACGAAGCATTCCAACAAAAACTCTGTGAATTGATTCCAACACCTGATAGTATCACTTTTTTGTCTCACAAAATTATTAACATCGTAAAGGACAGCTACATATAACAATAAGAGATAACGATAAGAGATTTATTGGTTTTTGTGATATCAGTGTCACTGCAAATGAATACAAAAAAAATCAAAAAATTTTCAGGGCAGCGACCGCACAATCTACCATTTAGGTACTACAAGTAAAAATAAAAAAAAAACTGTTTTAATCCACCTAGTGGAGTAATGATGCCTTTCTCATATCAATCATATTATTATATATAATACTGCGATTCTAGAAAGAATAACCGAAATCGGTTTGTTTGACCGTCTACTTATAAAAACTATCAATTGGAAAAGATTTGAGGTCGATTTAGAAATTTTTTTAAGGTTTTTCCCTATTTTTAGTGATGGTATACAATTTTCAAGTCGGATCCGCATGAAAATTCCTTAGACGATCTACGTTCGGGCCTGGCCGGCGCCGGTACTGATCAATGAATTCTGGAATTATCAGAAGATGTACATTGAAGGATGATTTACCAGTCCAAGATCGGATCATCTAGAAACTCCCTGTACAATTTCAGCTAATCCCGATCAGTAACGGAGTAGCAACCAGGGGTGGTCGCTCAAGCTATATACTTATAAATATCCGCTTATTTCCAGGTAGAGGTGTTAAAAAGCACTAGAAACAATTGTCTTTAGCCGTGATGTTTTTCTTGGTGCTTGCACTTTTTTGTTCGCTGAATTGAAGTGAACATCAATAAAGCACCCCTTTTACCGAACTTTTGTAATATTTATTTTATACAAGCTTTTGTAATATTTATTTCATACAATAATAAAGAAAATCCCTCTTCCTTTCGATTACTGATGACTCGGCAATCTTTGATTCCATTCTGATAACTTTTGCCGAGCTAACAGCAAAATTTCCACTGACAAGTTCGGCAATAATTGAAAAATTTTGGATTGCCGAGATTCTCAGTAATTATACATTTTGTCGAGACGATTACCGAGCACTCGGCTATTCATATCTCGGCATTTTTTGTCGAGATTCAGCAAGAAAATTTAAGTGTGTACTACAAGAGCTGATCTAAATTCTAAAAAATGTTTTAATTCAATTAAATCTTTATACTAATCTAAACAGTATCAGTAAAGTTCTTAATTACCATGAATTCCCGTTATTCGGATGCGACAAATCACTGTGCACTGATCAACTGCCCACATATAGCGATAATGCATGTGCTGAATAAATATTTTTCAGCAACAATAGAAAACCGGTCCCACAGGAATGACCATATCAAGTAAAACGATCTACGCAATATGACCGGTGCGAGTTAGTGGAAAACTTCAAGACATCTTATTGAACTAACCGTTGTCCAAATTTAGATCAGAAGTGCAGTTCAGTAAATATCAATTCTTTTCACTCTCTGCCGTCTGTTGTTATTAATGATAGTATACAAAAATTATTCTCAGTATTATTCAATGTATTTTGTTCAACCTGTTCAAAATTGTTTCCAGCTCATGAGCACATACTGCATCGTGTTTCCTTGATGCGGATATAAAAGCCTCAGCTTTGTGATCCAATAATAGCAGTCTAGTTTGATATTCTAAGTGAATCATACGGGTTCCGGTTGCTTTGCCCGAGAAAGAAATTATAATCCGCTTGCTATGAAGACATTCGGTGTAATCTTAGTGACCGCCTTCTCGATCGCCGTCTCAATGGCGGCAGTAGCTGTGCAACCTAATGCAACTCATCCGGGTTAGAAACCGATTCGATAGCAATATTTTGCATCTATACATAAGCTTCTCCTCCCTTTAGATCATCCAGGAAAGTGTTATCACGAAACATCAAAAACAGCGTTGAGTCCAGGTGAAACGAAATCTTTGCCAGGAACATGTTTAGAAGGCAGCTGTTCTGAATCATACACGCTGACTCTAACTGGGTAGGTATCTTGAAAGCAGCAAATATTCGATAACTAATATATCGGGAAAATTATTTTTAGTTGTGGAGTTTATATACTAGATGACTCCAATTGCGAAGATATTGGACAGGACTTAAGCAAGGATTATCCAGAATGCTGCAAGAAATATAAATGTGTAATTGATGGAAAGGTTACGTATGCTTGATTTTTTGTATTTCGAATTCCGAGCGTAATAAAGAATCAACAGATTTTGGATAATGTCTATATTTGTTTTGAATCTAAAAACTACTGTGAAAAAATTTAACTTTCGCATCCAATGTTGTAGAATTTTTTTATGTGAATACGTCTTACTTTTCTATGGGACGTTTTTTTTTAAATTTGCGCTGTAGGAGAGTGCTAAAATTTTGATCGTTAATATGTCTTGTAGGATAACCCCATTCATCTCACTTTTACTATCCATCTCATATACTAGAACTTTAGTTACAATGAGAGGGCTCCGACATTCGAATTGTTTTTAATTTTTTATGTTATTGAAAATTAACGCAGGTGTATTATTTTATTAAATTAGTGTATTTAACAATCTCTTAATTCGACAATATTCTCATGCCCACAATTTTGTATGAAACTTTTCATGTATAAGGGTCCATAATAATACAGTCCCCCCGTGCCCGAATGTTCTCTCGACGGCCGTGGATCTGCTGTCTCTATTCGATCCATTGGCTTTAAAGATGAGATGAAAATAGGTGCATCTCGGTGAATCTGATCACTATTCAATTATTAAAAATCAAGCAATCCATAAATTAACATGGAGACTTTACTAATGAGATAAATATTGGTGTTCGGATACGCGCGAAAGAGGCTAAAAGAAAAAACGCTTTGTAAAGAAATTACGTCCTTTCTCGCACGTTGTTCATTTATTTCTAATTATAATAACAGTGTTGGCAACAACAAAAAAGAAAAATATGAATGTATTTTATGTGAAGGTGAGAACATCATCCAGAGGCTCACCGTTGGTCGTAACATTCTCCCCCCGTTGACACGTTGTCAAATCAATCTTCCGTTATATTGTTATCCTCGATAGGCAGAATCGAAATTTTGTTTACCGAGCGATGTACTTCTCCGCTTGCTGTTTTAACCTTAACTACGCGAACCAAATTCTCCGCTCCAGGGAATATCTCCGTTATGCGCCCGAGCCGCCAATGCTGCGGCGCCATATTGTCTTCCTTGAGTACTACAAGCATTCCTGGACGTATAACAACCTTGTTTTTATACCACTTGCTCCTTGGTTGCAACTCGTGCAAGTATTCAGATGACCACCTAGCCCAAAAATCTTGCCTTAATTTCTGTAGATGTTGCCAGCGAGACAAGGAAGACACTCTTACATCTTGAAGACTGGGCTCCGGAACAGCTGTTAGTTCATGACCCACCAAAAAATGAGCTGGCGTCAAAGCAGACAGGTCATCAGCATCGCTGGACAACTGTGTTAGCGGTCTGGAATTGAGCACTGCCTCAATTTGAGTCAACACTGTACTCATTTCTTCAAAGTTAAGAGATGCTTCACACAGCACTATCTTAAGATGGGTTTTGGCTGCTTTAATTCCAGCTTCCCATATGCCGCCAAAGTTTGGCGACCGAGGAGGAATGAACGACCATTGGATCCCCCTTGTTGAGCAAAACTTGTTGATAACATTTTCTGTTTGCTGCGACTGAAACATCTCGTGAAGTTCACGCAACGCTGATTGTGCGCCCTTGAAATTAGTTGCGTTGTCCGACACCAACCTTTCTGGATAGCCGCGTCGTCCGATGAACCTTTGCAAAGTAGCTAAGAATGCTTCCGATGTTAATCCGGAGACTAATTCGAGATGTATGGCTTTGGTACACATACATATGAATAGCGCTACATAAGCCTTCACCTTCGATGTACGGCGAACTCCTTGACGAATGAAGAAAGGTCCTGCATAATCTATGCCTGTTCTGGAGAATGGAAACGAAGGGTTTACTCGGTAATCAGGCAGCTCACCCATATACTGCTCGGTTTCAGGAGGGCGCATTCGAAAACATCGAACACACCGCCTTACAACTTGACGAATAACGCACTTTGCACGAACTGGCCAATAACGCTGACGAATTATTGCCAGCAAACCTTGCTGTCCAACGTGTAGATTTTCTGAATGTAGCGTTGAAATTAGTATTTTAGTCACATGATGGTTATGTGGTAATAACAATTGATGCTTTCTATCATACGGAAGTTTGGCATGTTTCAGACGCCCGCCAACTCTCAGCATCCCATCGTGGTCGATGAATGGAGCCAAATTCAGCAATTTGCTTTTCTGCATTTGTCCTCTTCTAAACATTTCTAACTCTGCTGCAAAACCCTCGCGCTGAACCTGCGCAATGATTTTGTATGTTGCATTTCGTAACTCTGCGACTGTCAGATATCCTGTGACTCGCTTACTTCTTTCCTTCATTCGGCAGTTGTTCACGAAACGATAGATGTATGCTGCCATCTGTTGTAGTTTCCTAAAGTCACTGTATCTCGTCAACAACTCGTTTACTTCTGTGTGCGCGGCAACGTATGCACATGTTAAGTCAACCAATTCTAATTCCTGCTCGTTAAAATTGTTTTGCTCGAACTGATGATACTCGTAGTTAACATTCTGCAGCATTGCTGGTCCGCGCCACCAAACAATTGACTGTTTCAGTTCTAATGGTGTGACTCCACGGGATGCGATATGTGCGGGGTTGTCTCTTGTGTTAACGTATCGCCATTCATAATGTTTCGTCAGCTGTTGAATCTCACGCACTCTGTTTCCGACAAATACTTCCAGATTAACTGGAGATTTTTGTAGCCAACAAAGCACGATTTGAGAGTCACACCAAAGAAAGACGCCGTTGAGTTCCAGATCTATAGCATCAATTAGAGTTGTGACCAATTTAGAAAGCCAATGAGCACCGCACAATTCTGCTCTCGGAATAGTGAAAGGTTTAGTATTGCGTTTCCCAGACAACTTCGGTAACGGCGCCACACGAGTTTTACTGCTCAGAAGATACATTTCAGCCTTGCCATCGGGCATGATGCTCCGAAGATACACGCATGCACAATATGCTTTCTTGCTAGCATCCGAAAAACCATGAATTTCGTACACTAGGGCGCCGTCTGCGATAGCCCTTCGTGGTATCTCCAATTCGTTAATCTCCTGCAAAGACTCTTGAAATTTTCTCCATTTATTTTCCTGTTCCACCATCAGGCGCTCGTCCCAATTTACACCGTAGGCCCAAAGCTCTTGGACGAATAGTTTGGCCACAACGGTCACTGGTTCCAAAAGGCCGAGCGGGTCGAAGATTCTTGCTGTATCCGAAAGCACTGTACGTTTAGTGTTGTAATCTCGTACTTCAACTATTGGCTGCATGTTGAACAGGAACATATCATCCGTCGGATTCCAAAGCAATCCAAGTGTTTTGATTACTTCGTTAGAACCGTGATCACTAATTTTCGCCTGTAATTCACGTTCGTCTTCCGGGATTCGTTCGTTCCTGCTTGTCGTTCGCACACCATTTGTGCAGCTTAAATCCACCACGCTTTAGTGAAGCAATCAGTTGATCTTGACATTCCAGTGCCGCTTGGAGGCTGTCTGCTCCAGACAGTACGTCATCCATGTAGAAGTCCTTTTTAATCACTTGTGAAGCTATCGGGAATTCTGATTGTTCCTCATCCGCTAACTGTTTGAGACATACCGTAGCACAGAATGGAGCACAAGAAGTTCCGTAAGTTACTGTTGTTAATTCGTATGTATCGAGTGATTTCGAGCATCATCTCTCCAAAGTATCTTCTGGTACGGTACATCACGATCATCCACTTGAATCTGCCTGTACATTTTAAGAATGTCGGCTGTGAAAACATACTTGTATTTCCTGAACCTTAGAACAATCGCCATCAAGCTGTCTTGCACTATCGGTCCAGTGATCAGCACGTCGTTCAGAGAAAGATTTGTATCCGATCGTGCCGACGCATCGAACACGACACGAAGCTTAGTGGTCGAGCTCGAGGGTTTTAAAATTGCGTGGTGTGGCAAATAGTAACCACGAACTGTATCATCGTCGTTCTCCAATTTACGGCAATGGCCGAGAGACACGTACTCATTGATAAACGTAACGTATTGCTTTTTCAGTTCCGGTTGATGTACAAATTTTCGTTCCAGTTGCAGGAATCGCCTTTCCGCAAGAGATCTTGAATTGCCAAGTAACTTAACTGTATCTCGAAATGGAAGCCGAACTACGAAACGCCCATTCTCTCGCCGATGGGTCTTTTCGAAATGATCGATACACTGTTCAAACTCAGACGTAAGTTTTTCCACTTCCGGAACTTCTTCCTGTTTCCAGAATCGCTGCACAGCATTCTCCAAACTCGCTTCCGAGGAGATATAGTGCGCGACAGCCACCAATGAAGGCCTTTTGATACTCGTTCGGGAACCGCACACAATCCAACCAAGCTCTGATCGCCACAGCATGGGCTGGCCATTGTCCAGCTTCATACGATCGGTAATTAGAAGGTCAAAAAATAGTTCAGCTCCGATGAGCATGTCAACCTTTGCAGAAATATTAAATCTAGGGTCAGCTAATTTAATATTAGGAGGAATCTCCCATTGTCGTATATCAATTTTCTGCAACGGAAGGATGCCAGTAACTTGCGGCACTACCAAAAACTCGAGGACCCATGACGCATCTCCATACGATGATTTTACTCTGGCCATAGTTTGTTGTGTAACTGTTAGTTTTTCACCGTTGATTCCAACGACGCCCACTCTGATGTTTTCACATTTCAAGCGAAGCAGATTCACAGCATGCTCAGATAAGAAGTTGGATTGGGAGCCTGAATCCAACAGCACACGAACAGGACGGAATTCTCCTCGGGAATCTTTTACTTGCACTATAGCGGTAGATAAAATCACCTCCTTTTTGTAGATTGCTTGCGATTTCACCACGGCACTAGTACAAGTGACACTCGTTGATTGACCAGTTTCGACTGGTTCTTCCTTCGTCGATTCTGCTGCGTTTCCGTCTGCTACAGCTTTCTCTGTAGTGATTTCACTATGAAGTTGTGTATGGTGTTTACGCCCGCAACCGGCAACAGTACACATCCTTGATTTGCACTGGCCGACTCTATGACCACGTTTCAGGCAGTTGAAACAGAGATGCTTTTCTTTAACTGCGACAATCCTCTCTGGCACTGTCATTTGTTTCAGAGTGTTGCATTTGTTGACGTTGTGAGACTCGTCACAAAATACACACACATTCTCTTTCGTTTGTAATGCTGCATGAACTTTGACAGTAGCCTTCGCGACTGGAACCAGCTGCTTTTGCTTCGCTACCTCGCTGGGTTTGTGAGAAGCATTGGTTTCGCACCGTTCGAGAACAAAACAACGATTCTGCAGAAACTGTACCGTGTCTTTATAGTTCGGCAGTTGCTTTGGTTGAACATTGCCTTCCCATAAGCTAAGTGTAGCTTTGTCAAGTTTAGAAGTAAGAAGTGAAATCACTAACTGTTCCGACATCCCCTGCATCAGCTGGTCGTGGAACTCCAATGATTCTACATGTCGACTGCATTCTTCAACTAGCTGTCTCAGTTCCGATGAGCTTTCTTTGTTCATTCTCCTTAGATTCAGCAGGCCACCAACGTGAATGTCGATAATGGTTCTTTTGTTTTCGAACCGTTCTTCCAAGATGTTCCACGCTGGTTGAAAATTGTTCTCGTTCAGTATTTGCTCGCTCAGAACATTTTCCGCTTTCCCTTTTAACGTTTGCGTCAAGTAGTGCAATTTAGTTGCATCGGATAGATGGGGATATTTTCGCATCAGATCTTGGAACAACTGCTTGTACCGGAACCACTTTTCATACGTTCCATCAAATGTAGGGAGTGGAACGTGCGGTAATCCAAGTGACTGATTAACGATCGTTTGCTGATTTTCGCCTCCCTCCGCAATGGCAGCTTTTGGGACAACTTGAATCTGTTTCATTCGTAACGCATCCATCGAGGCACAAATCGTTACTCGAAGCTCCTCGTAAAGTAACTCAAATTCTATGAACGCACTCTCTTGTTCTGTTCGTTGATCCGGAAACTCCGCATAAATCTCGTTCTGAATCGAGTTGTACTCGTCATAGCAAGAATCAACACGTCGCAGGTACGTTTCCAAATGATGAACGGTGATGTCTTCTGCTGTTTCCATCATATTTCTCATTCGCTGTAGCTTTGACACCACGGCTTGTCTCCGGAACTCAAACGCATTCAGCTTCTGGTCACATATTTGCTGCTGTTTCCGATTTTCCTTTTTCTTTTTCTGCGCGGAAACCGGCGAATGCTGCACATTTCCTTCTAAACCTTGAACACTGCTCATCATTGCTGTAGCTGTTTTTATATTCACAAAACGTTCACTACCAGCATTTCATTTGTTTTACAATAACGTTCATAGAAGTTTGTTACACTGTCTGATCGGCTTTCTCGGAAGCAGACGCTTTGATATCTCTACTGCAAGGTCGGCTTCCGCAAAGTCGACGCTCAAACTGTTTTCCCGTACTCCAACCAAGAGGATACGGATTGTGGTTATGTCAGCGTCCGGATGCGAATCACTCGCGATGCGCGAACACGAACAATCTTTCTCACGCGGATGAAAGTGGTTTCCTCGGAATGTCCACCTTGTCACTCGGGACCTGTCCTTCCGCGAAATCCGTCGCGAATTTAGGACCAAAATGTTCGGATACGCGCGAAAGAGGCTAAAAGAAAAAACGCTTTGTAAAGAAATTACGTCCTTTCTCGCACGTTGTTCATTTATTTCTAATTATAATAACAGTGTTGGCAACAACAAAAAAGAAAAATATGAATGTATTTTATGTGAAGGTGAGAACATCATCCAGAGGCTCACCGTTGGTCGTAACAATTGGTACAATAACCCTACTTAACGAAACGACAATTTTTTGCTCCATACCATCAAAAACATGTTTAGCGATTTATAGTTAAATTTTCAATGGTGTGAGATAGCTACAAATTGCTTCAAATAACACAAGCTTTCGCCCAATAGTGACTCATACATTATTGTTGTCAATCCGATGTTTTGTTAATACGACATTAAGCCAATACTTCTTTGTCTTCTTTCTTATAGATGGCGTCCCTTCACTTGATATGACGCCGATTGATGGTACAACAACTTAGGCTATATTACCAGTTAATTTTCGTTCATAATCAAATGGACTTCGTTTTCACTGGACTACCACCGAAAACCTTACTGTGTCACTACACCTAGTCGTCGAAGCACGACTAGATGTAGTGACACATCAAGGTTTTCCCCACCACCCTAAACCCTAACATGAGACGACGTACTCACTAATTAAGAGTTTCACCGGAAGTGATAAATCCAACTGAAAATATCATTGTCAGTATTAGTCAATACTATTGAACTTGTAGTGGGTTCGAGTACGGGTCGGATTTCGGGTACAAATACCCGAGACCCGACCGTCTCTAGTGTACAGCTTCTACGCAGTTCAATCAGTAGCCGTAGCCATACTCATATAGAACTATACCACAAGAAAACCTTCCACAAAACGAAATCATCAGTTCAGTTTACTCTTTGCTCACGCTGCCGTCTGGCTGGTCATCATCTAAACCAGTGATTCGCAAAGTGATCCCTACAGTCCACCAGTGAACGCTAGCTCATTTTTAATAGGCAGTAAAATTGTCAACAGGCTGGGCAACGAGTCGGCACCAACTGAAATCGACGCAACCGAACGATTATTGACAATCTACTGAAATGTCCGGAACCGGACTGCCTGAAACCTTTCGCAAAGAGAACCACTTGCAAATTCACATAACACATTATCACAAAGAACTAGCCAAAGGGTTGGGTGAAATTCCGAACATGCAGGATCTCGGAGATGACCGGGCTGATTTGAACCCCTCTGTTTTGCAAATGAATATCTTTCGGTTAGCCAGAACGCTATTGTTTTCGTTCTTCCGTTGTTCATTTTTTGAGTTATACAGAGTTTTATGTCAAAACTAGCAGTTTTTCGACAATATCAGTCTCCATTGTCATCAAAAACAAAAGAGGTTCTAAAAATTAGATTACCTCGTTGTTATGTTTATCAAACCAGCCATAGTTTGTTGAAATCCGTCCTGTAAAAAAGGATTTTGACTTACTTTACCCATCACCCTAGTCCTGTGTTTTTCTTCATTTAACAATACCTATGTTTAATAAAGCTCACTACCTTAGCTCTAAGATGCCGAGAGCGTTTCTTAACAGTACCTGAGAATAGGATAATCTCTTGAATTATACCATTTTTGTATTTGGTTTACATTGTCGTATGCTGACCACCACAAATGTGGGGGATCCAGTTTTCAGTTGGTGGTCGGCAGTGGTTGATGAGATGGATCTTACACACGGATTGTTCCGTCTTCCATCTGCATCCATCCCGCCGTAGATGGTCCTCAGCTCAGAAGTAATCCTAAGCTGTTTCTAGAATACGTTGTTCAGCTTCTATGCAGAGAGAATGTTCACACGGATCTTGTTCTGTACTTTCACGCGTATCACGCGTACTCTTAACCCCTTAACGACCAAGGGAAATATTATTATTTTTACGTTTCGTCTTTGACTCATCAGTGCCGAGCAGTTCAAATTGAATTGCTTAGTGCTAAACTCGGCAGTTCAATTTGAACCGCTAAGCAGACGTAAAGTATCTGCTATTTACAGAACACTTTTTGTTTTGCAACGGAGTGCAATGTTTTTTTTTGACGTATCGAACGAAAACGCGTTTTCGACTATTTCTGGTCGATGCAGGTTTGGTCATTTAGGGGTTAGCCAAATCTGCCAAAGTGTTCTATAAATAGCAGAAACTTTACGTCTGCTTAGCGGTTCAAATTGAACTGCCGAGTTTAGCACTAATCAGTTCAATTTGTTTCGTAGAATGCCATAACTAACTATTTATTTTACTATTCTGATAATCTAAGCAATTAAAGCAATAAATTAAATTACGATATGATAATCCCAACTCTTTTTTTTATTTATTTCTAAGAATCACAGGGAAATTATAGGAACCTTATGCACCCTGCCATGTTTATCTGATGATATTCTCCTAATTTGCACCCCCAATCGCTAAAATATTGTCTTGTACTGACATATTTCGTCCTGCACATCTTATGGTCGTGAAGGGGTTAAGCAGCAAGAAAGTTCACACAAAAAAATACCACGTGTTTTCTTAAGCTGCGAGAAAGTTCTCGCGGAACTTTTTCTGTACTTTCAAATTCTCAAAAGTTCAGCGTGTACTTTTAAGCATCAAGAAAGTGTATATTGTAAGTAATTGTGGAATTTCTGGTTGCTTGGGATGTATTCATGACAAGTTTATGTAGGCATGTGGGAAACTTTTCAATATATAATTTCTAAAATTAATCCAAGATCCATCCAATCTATAAGCTGCAAATATGATGTGAATAGAATAGAGAACGCCAGTTTGCTTTCAACTGCATTTCTCTGTTGCTTCTTATTGAGTTTACGGTTGACAATGTTCCAATGTATTTATATTTGGCGCAGCTTTAGCGTCTTGTGGAGGTTCCTCTCTTCTAGTAACCGTAAAATATTACTGTTCAGGAAACTGTTTAAAACCTGAAAGTCCTAATGAATATTTCATCACCCGGTTACCGGGGTAATCAAACCTTATCAGCGTCTTGCGCTTACAACCGACTTCATTTGCTTTTTGCACGATTCAAAGTTAACAAATTCGTGTAAGTCGACAGTCCGTCTAAATTTTCAGTTCAATGCACGTACTTTTATTACATTAGTAACAGTTAATTTGGGCACATTCGTCAATTTCGATAACTTCGCGAGAGAATAGTATAAATTTTCGTGATGCACAAGTAAATTTTAGATGGTTGTGGAAATGATCGAGAAACAAATATCAAAATCAAACAGTAGGGTAAGGTAAGATAAGACTTTCAGAGGTGCCATTCCCATCATTTTCACATAGAATGAACATTTATTACCAATATAAATATTAAGGTTGCTCATTGACTATCCACGATATTTCATATATCATCTATTTTTACCGCTTATTTATTTAGTCGTGAAATCTAAACAAACCAGACCGCGCCATTAGCACACAGATAATACAAGAACGAGATCTTACAAAATAAGAGTTTTTTACAATTATTCTCAATTTGTTTGGGTTTCATTTCAACGTCAGATCTTTATTTTTTCATTAATACGTTTATTTCATAGGCAACATACATAAGTTTTTCTTCGCCGTGGCATCCACTATACATAATACTTCATACCTAATACATTTCGAATATCAATGAACACTGTTTTTATCAAGCGAGTTGCTATTATAAATTACATTAAATAAAATACATTTATTTTGTATACGATCTAATAACTATTTCAGGTTCGTTTGTATCAGTTCATCACTTTTATTCAATATAAGATAGCTGGCTATTGGTTGAACTCATGGAAGAGAAAGGAGTGTAACATTAAATAAATTTTAAATTGGAACTCCAATGGACTTAATGAAATGATAAAGAAGTTTCATGTAAGGAAAGTCACGACAAGCAAGAATGTCGCGAACTGGGACATTGGATAGTCTACCTTGAGTACGCAAGGCAAGGTTGAGATCAGACATCACGATACTCCACGCATGTCCAAACGACATGATCAATATCGCGATAACCTTCGCCACAAGCACAATGATTAGTCTCGGAAAGTCCAATTCGAAAGAGATGCACATCTAACGTGTAATGATTGGACATGAGTCTGAAAAAACGTCAGATCATTGTTATAGCTTTTAGTTCAACATTTGTTCATAATTTGTTTGTACTTCTGATAGTACTTCATAGGTGTATCATTTCTCAAAATCATGCGTTAATATATTGTACAAACACGAAAATTTTTAATATAAAAGCAATCAAAAGTTCCACAATTACTTAAAACATCCACTTTCTTACTTTTAAAAGTACACGAGGAACTTTTGAGAACTTGAAAGTACAGAATAAGTTCCGCGTGAACTTTCTCACTGCTTAATACCGTTTTGTTTATGAAACAAACACGTGGTACGCGCCATAAACAACAATTCATAAAAAAAAGAAAAAATAAACAAACTCGCATGGTTGTCGGAATGCGACCCGGGAAAATTTTCAGAGCGAAACTACGCAATTGGAGTCCAATCGAGAGTGACCCCAGGATTCTAAAACAAACATCTCCAAAGTTGTTTGGGCGACTCTGGGTCTGCTCTCGGGCTTCTCTGATCAATAAACGAAAACGGTATAAGAATACACAAAACAAGTTCCGTGTGAACTTTCTCGCTGCATAGAAGTTGAACAATTTATTCTAGTTTAGATGTTCTTTCGTCGCGCGAACTTTCACGTGTGGATAATTACTTTGAAAACGGGCAGCTTAGAACTCTTCATAAACTTCGTAAGCTGCTCCCTTTTACCCGATGGAACAGCATTAGCGCGAAAATGGTACACAAAAGTTCTATGAGAAAGCGTACCGGCCAGACGCCACAGGTGCAGAGATACCAGTGGCAAACTTCTCGCGGACGAAAGTGAGGTAATCGACAGGTGGAAGCAGAACTACGACGAACATCTGAATGGCGAAACACCAGATAACGTAATAATGGATGCATGCTCAGCCGACGACAGATTCCCAGCACCTGATCTATCGGAGATAAGCGAGGAGATCGGTAAGCTGAGGAATAACAAAGCCGTGGGTGATGATCAATACCCACGTGAGTTACTAAAACATGAAGGAGAGGCACTGGATGATTTTTAATATTGGGGAGGAGATTCTACCGCAGGAATGGATGGAAGGAGTGGTATGTCCCATCTACAAAAAGAATAAGCTTGACTGTTGCAACTACCGAACAATCCCATTACTGAGTGCCGCATATTAGATACTCTCCCAACTTCTTTGACATCGTGTATCACCAATAAGTAGGGAATTAGAAGGGGCGTACCAAGCGGGATTTAATGAGGCCCGCACCACTGAGGATCGATACAAATTCGCGATAGGACAAGTACTCCAGATGTGTCGATAAACTGACGCAATTGGTTAAAGCAACGATGGATAGAGTGATGTATAACGTCCAGGTTCTGGCACGCTCTCGAGTCCCTTCGAATCTTGAAGAGAACGACGGCAAGGGATGGACTTTTTTGTCTCTTGTTTAATATTGCTTTAAAAGGTGTGACCCGAAGAGCGAGGATCGACACAAGTGGAACAATCTTCCGAAATTCCGTACAACTTTTTGGCATCGATGACGACGTTGATATTATGACATGTAACTTTGAGAAGATTATGGAAACATACATCGGTCTGGTTATAAATGCGTCGAAAACAAAGTACTTGAGAGAAAGAAGCTCTAAAGAAGAAACACTATGCCTCCTACCACTAATATCGATAGACGTTAACGATATCGAGATGGTTGACGAATAGCAATATCGATATTTCCACCAACAACAGCGACATCGAACCAATGGACGGGTGTGTTAATAGTAAATCATTGCTTTTCCTTCATTTGCTGATTAGTATCTCTACAATGAAGAACATAATAACGAGATTCAGCTTTTAAAAAATCTCTTATTATATAACGGCCACTTTATGCTTAGTCATATGAAACGAAAAAAATCTAATAAATAAAAAAAACGGGCATTTTTTTCGATCCGAAGCATCGGAAACTGTAGTCGGATTTTAATAAAATTTAGCAGGATAATTACTAAAACATTATATACTACCTGTGATTTCGTATGAGTTTGTTGAAATTGGTACGATCATCTCCGGGAAATTCGATTATTTTTGCTATGACTATCATAGACGTATTTTGGTCAGAACTTTTATTGGATAATTGTAGTAACAAGAAGACGTTTCATTTAATTTTGTGAGCAAAAATTCTCGTAAATACCATTCTCGTAGAATAGCACCCCAATTCTGTATTTCGTTCAAATCGGATTTTTTTTTTTCAAACGAATACGAAACATTGAACTCTGTATCTCGATCGAATTCGAGTTTTCCCTGCAGAATCATCACTCGATAGAATTAAAGTATGCAAATATTTACATTCGATTGAAATATTCCGATTCGATCGAAGCACAGAATAGGAGTGTAGGTCACAAATAAAAGACGGAAAATTCGACTAAAAATTAGGCTTACGTGACAACGTTTTGCCAAATCGTATCGTATGATAAAACATTCCATGTTTGATACACCTTTACAATATTCTAGTTCTCTAGTGAAAATCACAACACACACTATGTTTTATCCTTATTTATTGTTTCAATACTAACATCACTTCTTACACACAAGATTTCTCTCTTTTGCTCAGCTTGAAAACTGAGATAAATGAATAATTAAAATGAAAAACATCCTACAAACGTTCCTGCTTCAAATTGATCAGAAATTCATCATCCGATTCGGAATCGGTTGCTACCATGTCTCTGGTGACTGGTTTGGATGTCTTTACTCTTAGGTTCATCCGCTTCGTTCCAGGCTGCCAGTCGTCATCATTCTCGTCATCAGTTTCCGAGTTTGAACTCATTCGATTGTACTTCTTCGGTCTACCACGTTTCCGCTTAACGCTCGCAGCAACACCCTGACATTGCGTTCCGCTTGTAACTGCAAGCAGATACACCTGCTCCTTGATCTGCTCCAACTGCTCATCGTCTAGGTTTTCCAACTGCAGAACCATTTTTGGTTGAGTGGACAGGAACTCTTTGCATGTCTGGTATGTCAGCTCTCCTGAACTGTTAACGTATCGCAATGGCGTATCGATGGCTCGATTGAACATTAACTGATTTAATTCTTCATCGTTAATGTTACGAGCATAATTTATAATGTCTTCGACAGAACCGCACACTGTTCGGTAAGCGTCTACTTTACTCAATAGTAGACCATTGGGAAAAAGCATTCTGATTTTAAGGAAAAGATTTCGATACTGATTTAAATCTTTAAGTATGAAATCGTTGTCAGCGGCGTGGTGCAGCACGATTTGATGTTGATCCAGATGAGTAAGTTTTTTAAATTCTCGCTTACAATAGCGACAGTTGTACTGAGCCAGATGCGATCGCATATGCTTAGCGATGCTATACTCGTCTCCGAACATATCGTTGCAACAACTACAAATATAGCGGATACGTACCGATTTTGAGCTAGATGAAAAACTAGAAGGCAGACCGACAAATGAACATACATCGATGTGATTCTCATACTCAAAACGACTATCAAAGACCACCTTGCAGTGGTTACATGTGTACAAAGTGTTATTCTGCTCTAACATTCGATGGAGAAACTCGTCATCGATGTAATCACACGGATCCTCGTTTTTGCTTGCGCTATGATAAATTTTGAAATGCTTTAGTAAATCGATTTTCATTCCGGTTAACACAAATGGACATTCGCCACATTTGAACACATTTTGGTGATCCACGCAGGCAAATGTTTGACCAGGATGGCTCACCGTGGCATGCATTTTGATGTCGTAGTATGACGATAGCTTGTCGCAGTAGAAACAACGAACAAGTTTGAATAGTTTGTACATCAGCGGAGTTTTTTCATCGGCATTGTGCTTCCGACACCAGTGCTCAACAACGTCGTCGATCGTTTCGCACTGCATTTGACAGTGATGACATACATACTTCACGAAATAGTCGAATCGTTTTCGTTTCTCTTTTTCGGTGATCGATTCATCATACACAACTAATGTTTGATCCGGATGACTGGTGAGAAAATGTCGTTTCGCCCATTCCAGATCAGTTGAAGAATACGAGCAGCTATCACTACCGCAAGAAAACTTTTTCTTTTTGTTTCCGTCATTTGCATTTGCGGCTACTTGCTCTAAAACCGGTGTTATATCGCTCTTAACTTTGCGAGCAGCAGTCGAAGGAAGTTCATGAAATAGTGATATAATCAGTATTTCACTTTTTGGGTGATTCTCTGAAAAATGGGTTTTAAATGAGTCATAATCTGACGATTTATATGAACATAGAGAACATTTGAATTGACTGTCGGTCAACTTATGGTCAGCTGTCATGTGATCTATGATTTCTTCGCGAGTGCGACGTATTGTTTCGCACAGATCGCACTGCCATTCGGGCTGTTCGCTGGAAATCGCTTCTCGAACAACCGTCACCACTGTTCCTGGCGCGTGATTATGCTTGATGTGAGTCGTTATCAGCTGTTTTTCATCACGATATAAATTACATTCACTGCACTTGTACAAGTTTTCTCCGTGCAGCTTGAGATGATTAACAATTTTGTCAATGCAAATGAAACCGTCATTCAGTGTTGCTTCACAGTGAGAGCATTTGTAAACCTTTTCCTGTCGGTGCATTCTGTAAAGATGCGCACGAAAGTCAGCCAAGACTGGTGGGCAGTCAAACTTACATATGCCGCACTGGTAGAGTTTACCAGGGGCAATTGTTTGTGGAACAGTCAGGGGTAATTCATCGGCAGTAGTTGATAGCGGATCTTCGAGTTCCTGCTTTGCAGGTAGCATCAAAGTCTGCCCAGGAGACTCCATATGCCGCTCAAGATGCCGCTTCATATTTTTCCTAATCTTCGTAGAATAATCACAAGTGGAACAGAAAACATCCTCCAGGTATATGTCCTGTGGTGGTAGCCTATCGATTTCAGCAGGACTGAAATATTTCTTCTCCGTCGCAGAGCCATCCTCCTTCAGAATAGTATCAATGTAGTTTTGCAATTGCAATGTTGTCACGTTCTGTGGACAGATAACAACCAAATCGTTGTGTATGTCGCGTTTCTTGGGATGCAAGTATGTCAAAATAACATCCGTGCTGTTGTGATCATGTTGGACGTGCAATATCATCATCTTTAGAAAATGACTCTTCCGATCGCACAGGAAACACATGTACCGATGTCGTCCATGCGTTTTAATGTGTGTTATCAATTCATGTGCTGTCTTGAACCGATCTTTACAGTGGAAACAGTTATAAGTAGACACATTGTGATGCTTCAAAAGATGCAAATTAAGCTTAACCGGATCGGTAAAACGACAGTTACATTTGTCCACTCCGCACACATTCAACTCCTGGCCGCAAAAACCAGTATGTTTAATCATTTGACTGGCCTTCTTCTCCAATCGGTCAAATCGCTCAATACTTCCCTTGAACAGGAAATCAATCCGAATCTGAGTCGTACTAGAAAGTTTCTTCGTTAGTGATGTTTCTTTTGAACCACCTAGACCGGGAGATTGTGATTGTACTGGAGTGCTGCTTTTACTAGTCCCCGTCCTAAAATCATCATCTGACTCAACGGAAACGATATCGTTATTCGTTGACTGTGTATCTGCCTCGGCTACCGTTGTTGTATACATATCACTTCCTGCTTCGAATGCGACTGATGAATCGGCGTTTGCCGAAGTTGTTGACGAAATATTGTCCGCCAGTGATACCATTGGCTGAGCTCCAGTAGAACTCAACTGAGTGCTAGCAGATGAACTAGAAGTTACACTACATGTCGTAGCCGGTTTAGCTGTTATTGTGATACCTAGAATTAAGTAAAAGCAAAAAAATACCGGTTACAAGTTATATAGATAAAAATGAAAAAGATAAAAATGAGAGCATCTCTCATAAATTTATTGTTTTTTTTTATCAAGATAACATTTTATTTGGACATAAGCGTTATATGCCAAATACATTGTCATAGGAACAACTCTAGAAATTAACAGCATAAAAGAATGTAAAATCCAGGATCAACTTTCAAATGCCTTCAATTTTTTCTAGCTGACGTCTTAATTTTTAAAGACACTTATAAATTAACATCCAATGTTGGTTTCAATAATATGTTTAAAATATACACTGCAAAAACAATTAAAGGTAGTTTTTATTTAGGGTAACGGCTCAGTAGTCATCTCAACTCCAGTAGTCATCTCATATACGAAAACCATTAGTTAAAGTGAGATCTGCTGTAAGGGTAGGATGAATATAGGTGCATTTGCTTCGAGTTTTCGCGTCGCTATAGCAGAATTATTGAACAAGTTTCGAGCTATTTTTGCTGCAATTTATTTCTTAGATCCGAAGCAAACATATTGAATCCGATTTTATCACAATTCGTTCATTTAAAGTCGAGTAGTCGGCAAAATAATATGGCGATTTACTAGTGAGATGACTATTGGTACAATTGCCCTAAATTTTGACACAGGACTACACATTTCTTCACTACATTGACCTGGGTGTAATTTCGAAAACTTTTCATATCTAAAGTGTTACGAAAGTATTCTAGATTTTGCCCCCATGGAAATGTGATAGTACCCGTAATGTTGACCTAAAATCTCTCTTCATTAAGTACTAAGAATCAAAACCTTTGTATTGGTATATCTACCAGATAAATTTTTGCGATTCTGGAAAAAGGAATTGAAAAATGTCTAATGCGACTTCGCCGCATCGTTACAGTATAGTTATAAACCGGTATATTTATAAACCGTCGGAAGCGGCGGCCCCCGCACATAAACCTGTAATCCACCCGTTTGCCCGGTCTACCCAAAACTAGGAGCTATCCCTTGGCCTCGCATAAGAAAGTCTTTTTTTAATTATTTTCTATTTTTTCGCGAGGACAAGGCGCCAAGCCGCTGAGGCAACGCAGTCCGAGTCGTCCAATCACTATTCGGAAACGATGTCCACTAGCAGAAAAACCTGTAATCCACGTGTTTGCCTTCTCGTTTTAAAATGAATGCTTTTGTAGCTTTCGGCCTTTTCTGCTTTGGCTTTTTGTTATATTCGGCCTTTTGTGTTTCGGCCATTTGTAAGTCGGCCTTATATGATTCGGCCTTTTGAGGTAAATAACCCTATCGACAATATGGTATACGGCAAAAAGACCGACTCCCAAACAAAACATTGTTTTCTTAATTAGTAGAAGAATAAGGGAACCTATTAATAAGCCCTATACGTTTACTGAAATCATTCGATGTCAGACTGCGGAGGGTATCGTCTCGAGTGAGATCGACCTCAAACGGCATCGTTTATTAGAAGCACAACTTTACGATTTGAATACAAAGGCAGCTTGCAACAGAGGTTAGTAATAATACCACTGTTTCGCCGATCTTAAAATTGACATAGCTTTAAGAAAATCGGCGAAGCGCCGTTTGTCCCAATTCCCAACTTTTAACTGCTTAGCAGCATTGAAAAAATTTGCACTATGTACAGTTCATAATGTTATACCATAAGGCAACTGTTTCGCCGAACTTCAACTAATTCAGCAATGCATTTTCCAAAATAATATACCTTCAATGGCAACATAAAATGTTTTTTTTTCGGAACCATTATTAATAAGAATTATTTTCATTAGATCCAATTGTTTTATGATAATTTCGGAGATTCTCATTTGTCCAAAACTCTAGTATTGCTGAAAACATGGTTCTAAGGCATACAATAAGAGGCAAAAAGTACAAATGAAATTTTATTAAATGTTTAAAATTTTATTAAATGATTAATTTTCGTTAGGTTTCGTTCTTTATTGGAGTTAGACCTGTGCGCCACCACGCCACGCCGCCGTCGCCGAGAATTTCTACACGCCGCCAATTTAAGAAAAATATTATCAGCGATTATCACATTTTATTTATGCCGCCGATTATAGGATGAACCGACGTCAACCGAAGTCAATGCCATTTGATTCAAAGTCTATTTTTTGTCTTTATTTAAATGGTTTTGAGCTATTGGCACATTATTGCAAAACTGAATTCCCGGTAGCGACACCTGCAAATGAAAAATGGAACCAAGAAAAGGAGGGTTCTTCCGAAAATTTTCATATCGGCAGAAGTGATTTGCAACATTTTTTTCGTTTATTCAACACACTAAACTTCATTCGGTATTTTTTCATCTTCTGACGAGTTTAGAACAGCCGAACTATCGAACATTTTCATTGTACTGATAAATCAGTAAAAATAAACATTTGTTGACAGCAGTACCTTAAGGTACCGCTGTGATGAAATGAAAAAATCAGCTAACGAGGATGGAACAGATGAAATCAGTAAACCAATTTAAGTGTGAATAGTACAAATAGATATCAGCAATAAAAGTAAACTCGGAGTAGAAGAAAATCTATTTCAAATTGATTACTTTTATTTTTTTGTGTAAACTACGATTAAACATGGAAAATCTTCAGAAATGTGTGAAATTGGATAAGGTTAGGTTAAGTGTCCTGTGTAAATCAAAATCTCTTCTACATAAGTAACAGAAAAAGGCGGGTGGGTAATGTCAGAGACATAACTGGATGTCGTGAATGCGAAAACAACTGACATGTTCCTTAACACTTCCGAATATCAATTAGTTGATCAATTGTATGAATTATGCAAGCATTCCACTTTTCCACATTTTTTCGCAAAAACAAAGAAGGCTTCACTTGATCTAGATTACTGTGAATTTCACACAGCGAAAAGTGCACAAATCAAATTAAACAGTTCTAGATTTGCACTAAACTGAAGGCATTTCCCTTCGATTTGCGAACAACAAATCCTAATAGTTCCTTAGAGCCATTAGAACGGCTGATTTTGTGTAATGCTCTCCAGCGTTGCTTTTTCACCAATGCAAATGACTGGCAGCTGTGACGTAATCGCTCTTGTCGGAGGCAAAACTAGCTTCGCAAACGACACAAAATACATCTGCTCGCAGTGGCGATAGAATCCAAACTGATCCAATTTTTGTTGAGAGGCTTTTTTTTACCCGATTTCGTTTGTAGCTTTTTCACTAATGGGTGGTCCTAACGGCTATAAAAATAGCAGCATATAGAATTTTAATTGCATTTCATTGAAAGAAACTATCCAGATGCTGTACGGGATTCATTCCTGCCTTTCAGAAGGACCAAATTGTGAAACTCACTACGATATTAAACACTGTTCGGAACATTTTCTCGAACGATTTGTTGTACAGCAGCAGATATTTTGTTTTCTTCCTCAGAACGCGTTCTGATTGGCTGGTGATGGGTCAAATGAGACAGGTTTTTCAATACTGTACTATTGAAATACTTCAATGCTTTTTCTTTACACGCTTAAGTTGAAAAATTTCGATTCTATTGGTAGTTAGATTATATAAATCCTTTCACAGATCACTGAGCTATAAGCTTTAAAAATACGAGAAAGGCAAACGCGCCTTATGAATTATCCCCTTTGATACTCGTTTATACCAAACATTTCAGAAAAGTTTAATTTTGAATTATTTGAGATTATGTCACACAACTGAAAATTTTATCATAAAATTGTGATCATATTTCCGATGGCGTGTAGCAAAAATTATGTTGATTCGTTAGATACAACAAGAGATATTCACGATCAAAAACTTATCAATCTCTCTGAGAGTAAATTTTGAAAAGGCACCCCATAGTAAAGTAAATCGTATTCACGACAAAATGTCTCCAAGACTCATTTAGGTGAGCAAAAAAAAGGTCCCACGACAACCTTTTCTCATGTCTATTCAAGCTAAAAATCAAAATCGGTATTTATCTGTATGATCCGTGAATTATCGGTATTTTGGGAGTATTGCGGTATAGAGGTCAAAAATCTGTATAAATACCGAGAAATCTGTATATCTGGTAACGATGATGGGCACCAGACTTTCGTCAAATGCTAGTTCTTAGCGTCATACTTCATGATGAAATGAAAACCCGCAGACATTTTTTTAGGAATCACAGACTTTTGCAAACCTGTTTGCAGATATTTGTAATGTTTACCTGATATCTTTGCCAGATGGCTTCCATACCGTTTCAATAACAACTGTCAACCCAAAATGACAAAAAATATTAATATTCAGCTAAACACTCACTATGCCGACTCTTCACTTTTCAGAAGTTATAATGAATTGTGATATACAAACGTTATGCCAGGTGACTCAAAGATCGAAAATTCTTTCAAAGCCTCAGTTGACATTGTGGCAATGACATAAAGGTGAGCTGTGCCAAAATAAGTCTCTTATACGAAAAATGTTTATCTCACCTGGAATGTTTGGTATGTTAACCATACCGCCAGCACCGATTGTGGTTAATGATGGCAAATTGGGTGATCCCGCCGACTGTCTGTTGGACGATTGAGCAACACTCTGAACGTTACTGATGATTGGGAGGTTGTCGTTACGTTGAATAGCGGTTAATGGAGGAAGCGTTGCCATTCCTTGTACGCTACTGATGACCGGAAGCGGAGCTGGTTGCGATATTGCTGGTACACCACCTTGTACCGTTGTTATCATTGGCATTTGAACAGTAGAAGGTACAACAGCAGCCGGAGGAGGTTGTGTGTTGGGTGCAGGTGCTCCCGTCGATTTAGGAGCACTGTTTTGAACCGGAATGGAAATAATCAGTGGGCGACCAGCTTCATCCGTTATCTGGATTTGAATGTTAGCCGCGGGATTTGACGATGATGCATTAGTGGCTGTAGTAGCAACCGCGTTCGAAACTACTCTCTGCACCGGTTTTGGATACGACATCGTTTGATTCATGTTAAGATCGGTCGGTTTGTAGTTCAACATTTCCGTGGTATAGTTACATCTTTTGAAAAGATCCGGAGAAACTGTGCAACTCATTGTCTTCAACTCCATGGACTCAATCTTGTTTGGAGGGTAATCCACGCCATCGGGTCTCTATCAAAAGAACGAAATTTCCAATAGTTCATTTTATACTAAACACAAACAACAGAAATAACCAACCTTTTTATTGTAACGGACACAACAGTACAAAGGTTTAGAGCAGTGAGCGTTACTAACGTGCAGTGCCATTGTAGACTTGGTGTTGGCTCCGAACAGACAGTAAACGCATTCGTACAAACCAATTGAATGCAGCAGTAGATGTCGCGCCATGCTTTTCTTATCGATGTTCAGATTACACACCTGACAACAGACAAAGCTTTGCGTATGACCGGCTAAATGAGTCATGTACGCCGATAGGATGTAGTATGATTCCTTGCATACTGAAAATCAAAGAGTTTTTATTGAAACATATTGAATTTTTTACTTCCTTTTAAAATCATGAGCACAAAACAGACACTACTCTGGAACGGTATTCTGTTGATTTTCGTCGAAAATTCATCTGTACTAATTCAAACGCTATCTTTTAATTTTCATTTTTCCCTTACCTGACTACATTAACTTTTATTGATAATTATTTGAGAGGTTTTAACTATAACCTAGGACTTACCAGTAAAAACGGATTGAGCTCTTTCCCCCCAAACAAGGTTATTGTTTCTTAATTGAAATGCCTTGATTCAAATACTCTGGAATCTAATAGGCTCTAAATTGTAGAGCCACAGTTTAAAGTGCACATCTGTTTTAAAAGGAACATTTCAAAGGTGAAATTACATACAGTTTAAGAATAAAATGAGTTACAGACACTCATGAAAACAGGATGCGATCGAATATTGCATGATCAGTTCCAAACTCTCAGCTTCGATGTCGTAGCACCACAGATGCTTTGTCAGACAAGATAAAGTGTATGGATATAGTGTATTGAAAATCAAAGGCCGTTTCTTCACTAACAGCATCACAAATGTACACCATCCAAACGAGACGAGACCTAAGGAAAAGAAGAAAGCATCTACGGCAGAATGTAAAACTTCATTGGCGACATAAAAGCACAGGTAGGCCGGAAGATAACGTACAATTAATCGGGTCAGTAAGCCTACAAAAGACCTCTACATCAACTACCAAGAATGTATGAGCTTTGATGCCTTTCATGGAATGATACTAGGTACTTCTAATCGAGGAAATGATTAGTTTTCCGACGATTGCCAGATCGGTTACGACACTTATTCCGATACCGGATGTGTCAGTCATTTGATCTTCCAACTTGTTCAGTAACCCAAGTAGCACCAACTTGTTCATAAAAATAATATAAAACAGATGCTTTATAATGGTCGCATGACATACACGACGAAACAGGTCGTATTATGATGGTGACAATGAAGTTAAAATAATGTTCCTAATTCACATCACATCATACTGAGTTACAATAAGTTCTGACGTAACTTTTCGGTAACCTAACTTTTACGACATGTTCGCATTGACTGTTTTTGGTTGCCAACTGGTCACCGTAACAAAATGTGACAATGAAAAAGTGACACACTACACGACAAAGTTAAGTAATGATTTCATATCAGTTACCGTATTCGTTATGATTCAACAAAGAAATACAAATACAAATTGATTCAGTTTAAAGAAATTGGGTATAGTTTAGTCTGCGTTTATACGTATTTTTTTGCCGCTATATGTGCGAAGCAAACTTGTTTTATTTTGGGAAGTACATTCTCTCTACCAGAGAGAATATTTGTACGCTCTGTCACGGCTGTGTATGCATGGAAAAACTTGTGTAAATGGCTACCACTATGACCAGTGAATGAAATATTCATTCGATTTCAAAAAATGCATTTTTATTCATTGCGTTTGATCAACTGTTTTAATTATATGAAAAACTAGTATTGATCACAAAAAAAATATCTGAAACCATTTCGACTTTTTAGCCCTAAATTTCATATGATGGAAATAAAAATGAATGAATAGTATTTTGCATGTTGATGTTCTAAAACCCCAAATATTGAAAGCACGCACGTTTTCAATAAGTACAATGATAAACTTCACCATAAATATCGAATAGCACGTAGATTTTGAGTTTAAACAAGATTGAATTCTATATTTTAGTTCTGATTATCGGATACCAATCTCTGGTCATAAATGCTGAATGAGAAAAACATCAACAAATTGTAACTTGACACACACTTATATTTTCTGTTTCATTGTGACTGGTGTGCGCGCTGGATCAAATCAAATATTCGTTACTGAGAACTGGTTTGGCAACCCTCGGTAAGTCCCACAAGCTCTGCCTCTTATGCTTTTCAGGTTACATAGCAGTTATAAAGCATGTAGCAATGTCTTCAACTTCTTCCATGAATTTATTTCATAAAAGTTACTGTCATTGAAGTATAATAGCTTTCCAGCTAGCATAAAATTGTCATATACTTTTTGGTATTTACATACATATGGGACATTTATGCCTAGATTGACAGTGTATCTCTAGGAGAGTCAACCCATTCTATATTCAACTTTGTTCAATAGCCCAATAACAGCTATCAAAATGTTGAATTCGATTTAACCATCTCCAAGAAAATTAAGAGGATAAAATAAAGTGCGGTTTGTCGATTACGTCACTTATACCACAGAGAACAGACATCCAAGTAGTGATTTCAATTTGTGTAAGAAATTTAACGGTTGCTTTAAAAAGCAATTACCAAGTAGCAATTCTCCTGTAGATGCGCTTCAAGCAAACCAGTAATCTCTTATGGGTTCTTTCGTTCGAGCTTTCATACAGTTGATTTTTAACGAATTTTCAATTGTATGCTATACACAGCTGGTTGTAGATATTCATTGTACGGGGACAAGTAGTTATAGACAGAATAATCAAAGAAATAATACCTCACGAATGAGAAACGACATATAAAACCACGATGATTTTACAGTGCTGTTGGATTAATAGATAGCAAGATAGATAATGATATGCATGCACACAAAAAGTATTTTATTTATATGTAATTTAAGTGAAATGCATCGGTTTTCTGCATAAGTTTTTTATTAATATTGTGATAAATTGTTCAACTGAAACATTAAAAAAATCCAAATGCTCAAGTAAAGGTAATCTCGCATTATTGAAACAAGAGAATCTATTCATACAACAATCTATGCTTAACAATAAAATTCTCAATATTCTCTATATTGAGTATTTTACACATTCAAAGTCTATACTGAGTTCTATTTTCTCTTGCAACGGGAGGGATAACTTTGTTGAGCAAATCTTTCAATCACTCAAAAACGATTCTATCGAAATATGTCTAATTTTGATTCCTAGCGTCATTTCGTCATCCTTCGTTCAAAACCCCTACTATTGAGATATGGCTCAAAAATCGACTACACAAAAATATCGATATCTCCGTAAATAGTTGACGGATTCTTACAATCTATGACTTGATATTACGTTTGACACCATATTTAGTTTTCATGATCAATTGTGATACATATTGTCAAAAGAGTACACATTTTTACATAAAAATGTGACATGTGACCAATAATAGCAGCGTTATATCCATAATTTGTACGGTTTAGAGGTAATCGATTATTCCGAAGAACTCTGAGCTACGTATATTTAAACAAATTCCACTCAGGACTGCAGGGTAGTCTATTTTGTTGTTCAATATGTCGGCGAACAACATAGCCCCAGACAAATCAGTCGAAAAAAATCATGTTAGTGTTGGAGGAAAACGGCATCCTCGTTGAATCAAACTATTTGGAATAATTTGAGATTCAATAATCAGCGAAAGATAAGCGTGGACATTCCAAAGAAAGATTCACATAGTTGAAGTACAGGAGCAACATCAGAGGTACAAGAAGGCTGCCTTGTGGAATCCCAGATGAAGCCATAATCTCTTTGGATACAGTCAGCGGTTGGATTAATTTCCAAAACATAGTAGATCGATGACTAAAAACACTACGCTCACAATGTATGAAAAATTTACAAGCACTTGTCGAATTTTATACAGTAAATTGATGCGAAAACAGTATAAAAACGCCAAAAGTTCAGATGTAGGGGAGAGTGTTCGGGTACCGGCACCCTTTTATTTTAAGCTTATTACTTTTTACTAAGTGCACAATATGCGGACATATATACATCAATGGATAGCTAAGGTCCCTAGCTAACAACTGAGTAAGGAATTAAGTTGATTGATTTGATTGAAAACACTTTATTATCAAATTAGTAGTGATTCAACAGGTGTTCGGTCAGCATATCCCTACTAATTCATTTGACTTTTGCTGCCATTTTCAAGTAAAGCTCTTGGAATTCATTGTCAGTTGAATAATCGTATCTAGTCATCTGAAGTTTTGCTTGCTCAGTTTCAAGTGCCCAGTAGTCCAACTGCTTCATTGTCTTCGCTCTTGGTAGTAAGCAAGTTCGAATGAATAGAATTATAAATGAAGTATTAAAAATGAAAACTGAAGGAGGAAACAATTAATTTATGTGTATTCGGTAATAAATATTTCAGCTATCTGGTTTGTTTTTTATATATTATCTTGAACCAATTCGAATATTTACATGAACCTCATTTGAAGGCCGCTATCACACTATTGAAGGAGATATTTTGTTACTTCAAGAGATCAACTGACGGTGGTTAAACTGAGCCTCGATTGGAAAAGAAACGAGTGATGGACTGAATGCTGCTCGTTCAGGCCGTCAGCAAACGTTGTGTGTGTCAGAGAGTGAAGTTTACTGCAGTAGAGAGATCGTCAATGTGTTCCACATTCAGTTTCAATTGAATTGAATGAAGTTTTACTACACTACCAGTGGGCCATGGACAGTATTTTTCAAACGCAAAGAAAAGAAATAAAATTTGATGCGAATTACAAAGGATTTGACATCACAGTTTTCTGAAGTTGTAGAAGTCTCTAAATTTAATAGAGATAAAATTCGAGTTGTTGTTAACGATTTGAAACAGGCGAACTAAATTGTAACCTGTAAATTATTTGCTGTTGAAAATAGAGTTTACATTCCATCGAAGGTGGAAATTGACGGTGTTGTCACTGAAGCAAGTCTGACAGCCGATGATTTACTTAAAAATGGAGTTGGTAGTTTCAAAAAGTCCATGTTCTAGGGAGTTAAGATACACGAGTGCAAGCAATTGTACTCAGCATCTATTGTTGATGGAAATAAGTCTTATCGTCCCTCAGATTCGTTTCGAGTGACATTTGCCGGATCTGCGTTGCTTAGCCATGTCTATATCGATAAAATTCGTCTTCCTGTTCGGCTTTTCGTACCGCATGTTATGAATTGCACGAATTGTACAAAATTTGGGCATAAAGCTATTTATTGTAGTAATAAGTCCAAATGTATCAAATGTCAAGGGCCCCATAAGAATAATCTTTGCGATAAAGATATTGAAAAATGTGTTTATTGTGGGCTTTCTTTAAAAGCACGGCCTAAGCGCACATATGCAGAAATGCTTAAAACAATTATTGATGTCCCCCCACTCGAAACAGAGAACGGTTTTTCAAATATAGAGTCAGAGGAATCTGACACTGATGAAAATAGTGAAGTCACTCCTCAAGGTTCTGCTAAGAGAAAGAAGTCCCCCAGCCCCCTACCCTAATTACCAAAAAGACACCTAAAATTACACCTTCCCCGTGTTAAATCTAAAAAGCCAAATTTAAAAGCAAAAACTGAGCCTCCTGGTTCATCAAATTCACAAACCAATCCAGGAACTAGCACAAGAAAAAACAATAATCCATTGGGCTCCGTTTTACATTCACCAACAGGATTACTGAAGTTTTCAGAAATGGTAGAATGGATTTTCGCAGCATTCAATATTTCTGAACCTCTAAAAACCATCATAACGGCATTCCTCCCAATAGCTAAAACTTTTTTGAAGCAGTTATCAGCTCAATGGCCAGTTCTCTCAGGTTTTGTATCATTTGATGGATAATTTATCATCCGCTGCAACTTTAACATTATACGTCTCGATAGAGACTCTCCGTATGGTTGAGTGCTTTTAGGAATTAAGAAATGTTATTCCTATTATAGATTAAACATTCATTCTACTTTTAGTACAGAAGTTGGTGCTTGTCAAATAAACATTAAAGGATTGCTTCGGTATATATCCCTCCAAGAGCACAAGTTGGACAACGAGCTTAATGAAATGGTCAAAACCCTTCCTGCTCCACGTTTGATTCTGGGGAATTTCAATTCGCACGAAATGATGTGGGGTTCCGTTTACAATGATAACAGATCATCCTTAATATATAATATTTGCGACAATTTCAACATGACAGTATTGAATATGGGTAGCATGACACGGATTCCAAGACCTCCTGCACGTCCAAGTGCTTTAGATTTATCTCTTTGCTCGACTTCAATTCGAAAATACAGATAGTATTTCCTGATTTACACGGTAGCGATCATTTACCAATCATCATCTCAATTAGCAGTAACAAATGTATTGCTAATTCAGTTAATATTCCATATGATAAAAGATGTTAACTGAATTAAATACCAAAGTAGTATCTCAAGTACCTTGAACACAATGGAAGAGCTCCCGCCACTTGAAGAATATGACTTCCTCGTTTGTTCGATTCTGGAGGCCGCAGAACAAGCCCAAACCAAACGATTTCTTGGACCATCGTCTAACAGAAGCCTCCAAACCCTTGGTGAGACAAAGAGTGCTCAGATGCTAAACATGCGAAACGAAATGCTTTAAAGACTTTTTTTAAACGAGGATGAGGAACTTCTCAGAATTTTGAAAAGTTCTTTACTTCAGAAACCAAGTATAAGACAGGGTGGCAAGTGAATTGCCGATTTCAATTTCCCGTTTTTTTTTCGGTTTTCCCGGTGCGCGAGACAAAAAACTCCCGGTTTCTATAACAGGCTCAAATCGCCTATGTTCAGTATTTTTTTGAATATTTCTAGAAATCCCATATCCAAAAAAAACATCGAGAGTTGAGAAATAAAGTATTTTTTGAGTATCTCGATTTAGAAATATGAAATATTGATTATGCCAAGTGCACATAACAATGGGAAGAAATCGTTCTTTGCTTTCTCATATAGATTACATGCAATTACTGCGAAAACCTATTTTGGAACCAAGGCCCGGAGGGTTGAGTGTCATATACTATTCGAATCAGTTCGTAAAGATCAGAAATTGTGTATGTATGTATGAATGTAACGTTTTTGAGCGATCAATTTTCTAAATGGCTAAACCGATTTTCTTGTGGTTGTGGTATGAATTTTATCCCGAACCGACTTCCGCTTGTGAAACTAGGAGATCTGCAGAGTGAAAATATAAGCTCTTTTCTTGATTAGAAACTGTTTCTTCGGTTCGACAGCCTTGGATGAACCATGAATAATATGTTCCCACCTGTATTTGAAAACCTTTGTTTATTTGCTCTTTACTTTTTTGCTTTACATGCGCTCTACCTTGTAGAACAATTTTCACTCAGAGTAAAAATAAAGCTACCGTCGTAATGACGTGGAAACAGAACGCTGCGCATTTTTAATTCGATTTACCGCAATTTTATACAGTCAACTTAAATTGGAAGGCCATCTTTTTGGTCCTTAGGAAGCCGGATATTTTCGGAGTGATTTGAGACTGTTCTTGACGGGTTTTCCACCGGGAAAACTTGAATCTGCCGCGAAAGAGAAACATTCGATCGGACGCTGCAACGAACGAGTGTGTGTGTATGCTGTCGACGTGTTCACGGCTTACCCAATCTGAAGTATTGACCGGAACGCCCGGAATTCGGAATTTGACGAGTTTTCTATGGAAAATCTCGATTCTAGTTTGAAAATACTGAAAAGTTTATCGGAAAATTGCGACGATTAGGTGTACGTGACTGCTAATCTCGAGCTTATGGTGTACATGCTATTTGGATCGAACATGTTCGAACGTGTTCGAATTGCTTTGTGAATGGAAGAAACCGAAACTGACGCATTGCAGTCGATTAGTGATCAACGTTTACTACAACAAAGGAAAAAAGAAACACGCGTAATGGAAGAATCATTCAAAGCTCTCGTTCATCAGAGAGGAGCAGTAAAAGGAAAACTGACCCGAGTGAAAAAAGCACTTATGCATAGTGACGCCGTACCGAACCCGAACATTCGAAATGTGCATTTCCTGAAGTTACATGCGAAGACTGTTGAGAATTGTTACATTGAGTACAACGAATTTCAAAATCAAATATATGCTCTACCCCTTTCTGATGAACGACGACATGAACAAGAAAATCACTATGTTGAGTTCGAAACTCTTCATAGCGAGCTTACGATTCAGCTGAACATTCTACTAGAAGATTTGATGCCAAAACCACAGATACAACCAGGCCCTTCGGCTTTTGGAAATGTGGTTGGACCGATGGTTCCTGTCGTTGCACCACAGCAGTTCATTCCGCCGTTGACAGTTCCATTGCCCACTTTTGATGGAACGTACGAAGCATGGTATTCATTCAAAGCCATGTTTCAGACCGTTATGGCACGATACGCTACAGAATCACCAGAAATAAAATTGTACCATCTTAGAAACGCCCTTGTTGGAAAAGCAGCTGGAATAATCGACCAAGATGTCATCAATAACGGTGATTATGACGCTGCCTGGGCGATTTTGATTGATCGATTTGAAGATAAACGCTTGATAATCGATAAACACATCGATGCTATCTTCTCTCTACCAAAAATCTCGAAAGATAGTTCAATCGAACTTCGCAGGATGGTTGACGTTTGTGTCAAAAATGTCCAGGCATTGGAAAACCTTGAACGCGCTGTTGACGGTTTGGGAGAACAAATGCTGATCAATCAGTTAGCATCGAAAATGGATCGTGATACGCAAAAAGTTTGGGAAACGAAACAAGGCCCAGGAGAGTTGGCATCCTATTCGGACACTATTGAGTTCCTGAAACAACGATGCAGAGTTATGGAAAAAGTGGACACAAACAGTGTTAAAGTGGAAAATACAAAGGCTGTTCGGCCGATGAATAAATCAAAGACATTAGTGGTTTCGAATGAACAAAAGTGTGCAATGTGCAACAATTCTCATGAACTCTATAAGTGCGAAGAATTCAAGAAGAAGAGTATCAGTGATAAATATGGATTGCTTCGAAAGTCTGGATCTTGTTTTAACTGCCTGGGAAGAGGACATCGCACTGCCGATTGTTCATCGATGAGTACATGTCGTAAGTGCAACAAAAAGCACCACACGCAGGGTTGTTACGGTCGCGCGGATTTCGCGGTTTTCGCGGATTTCGCGGATTTGGCGCGGTTTCCGCTATAATTTTGATGCTATGGCGCGGATTTCGCGCGAATGTCAAAAACCATCATTCCACAAAATTCTTTGCAAATTTTCGAAGCTTGTGAGTTTTATGAAACCCTAAAAAATTAAAGTTGGGCGAACGTTTCAGCAATTGGTCTAGATGGTTGAATTTTCACCTTGATAAAACTAAAATTTACTAGAAGGCGGTTCTAGCCAATGTTTTCTTCAGTGGACAAAATTTCGATTTTATGCTTTTCGATCTCGAGTGATACAAGTTGCTATTTCAACATTTTGCGCTCAAGGATATTGATATCAGATGGAAGATATAGTCTTAATGATAATACATTCAATAATGCAGGGAATGTAATCAATGGAATGCGATTCTTCAATAATATGGTAACAAATTTTGTGAATGATAAAAATCGCATTCTTGAGGCAAAATTTACACGACATGCTTACGAAGCGAAGTCTGACAATAAAAGAAACGAAGAAGCTCAGAGATTCCATCTGTGGTGATAAGAAAGTGTTCTAATAATTTATTGGTTCCACTATCCAACATTTTCAATTGTTCTTTGCGTTCTGGATTTTTTCTCTGAAATATGGAAGAAATCCTATGTGAACAAGGGTATGGTATCCAACTACCTTGGAATTGTTGCTTTGTGCGCTGTATCGAAGCTGTTTGAAATTATAGTTCTGGATTTTATAACACATAGTTGCTCTGACTACATACTACATATCAGAGACTCAGCTTGGATCCATGCTTTCAACTTTCCCTGTTGAGTTCGACGAAATCAAGCATCACATAACGATCTCCAAGTTAAGTAGACTGGGATTAAACGGATCATTTTTAATTGGCTTCGATCATATCTAACTGGTAATGAAATGATAGTGAAAATAGGAGCCTGTACAACCTCACCATGTGCTGTTATATCTGGAGTTCCTCAAGGAAGTCACCTTGGACCGTTCATAATTTTATTGTATCTCAACGATCTAAATTTTTCGATCAAGTGTATGAAACTTTCGTTCGCCGATGACTTTCGTATTTCATATTTCAAAATGGTTTAAATGCCACTAAATGCTCCGTCGTCTCTTTTTGTAGCAAAAAGTCTGTATTCAAGTTCGACTATAATATGCCACAAACTGTTCTCGAACGCGCATCGTCTGTTAAGGACCTGGGTGTTCTGGAAACCAAGTTAAATTTTAAAGCACACAGAGCTTTCAATTGTTACAATTTGACATTCGACGTCGTAGTTTTCCTATTTTTTCTTCGGATTCCCTATGTTAGAACTAATTATGGATATAACGAACTCATTGCTAGCATGTGCCGCATATTTAACAAATGTTTCAATTCATTCGACTTTCATTTATCACGTAATGTTATCAAGAAATCGTTTCTTATGTTACTGTCTCATTAGATTTAGTTGCTATAGAAGCACTAGATTTAAGGAAATGTATCATTTGGATAATTTTGATCTATTGATGCAAAAGATGAGGAGGTTTTATGCCTGCTGGAGAACAAGTTTGACAGAAACTAATTCCAGTGGGCTTTTCCCTGATCCAAATAAAAGAATAAAAGATGAGGAGAAAAAGAAAGTCATTGAGAGTAAAATCTGACAACAGAAGAAGGGGCTATTATAATTGAAACTGAAATTGAAAAGAGTGAATCAGATCATCCTGATGTGGTCTACCTTAAAATTCTTTTTACCAATAAGGAAATGTTTGCCGAGCAAAAAGATGTCGAAGCAAAAAAAATATATTCGATGAAATCTGTTTCACTTCTTTCAAAATCACAATTGTAAGCATTTTTATTTTTACTGTAACATTTTCCGTACATCAGAGAGTATTAATTAAGGATCAAGAGTAAACCAAGTTAACTTGTGTTGGTAATTTGTGTATTCCGTACATTTTATTCAGCACGTTTGTCATAGATTGATATATGCAGTGCAACGAGTTTATTAAAGTGGCCTGCAGGACTGAGTTTCAAACAATCGCTTTTAACATTAATTTATTCTCAAATAAATGTTAAGCCTGACATTTTGTATGAAATATCAGTTTGGAACAATTTTTCACCGACGTTTGATGGAAAATTGCTTACATTTTATGAATGTAGAATTTAATTCCCTAATAAAAATAGTTGGCAACACTGCTTCAAAGCATTTGTATTAGATTGCGCTACACAAAATAAACAAAACTAAATATTTTCTGTTACAGAAGTAGTTTTCCGGAAAAATAAATAGTTTTACGACAACATGTCATTTCCATTGCTTTCCGCATGTTAAATTAAAGGTTCCTATTTTACGGGTTTACTTAAAGAAGCTACGAAAAAAATTGCTGCAAGAGGAAATCCACATAGGAATGTGTTTGTTGCTAATCAAATGTGTCAGTGGAAGCAAACTGAAACTGAGATAATTTTTCTCGAGCAGTTTTAAGAAAAATCGAAGAGTTCTAGACTAAGACACTTTTCTTGAATTGCAATTTTAAGCAGAATGAACTGATTAGTTTATTTTTCAACCATATGGAAGATTTATTGATTTAAATCAGGAAAAGAAGCGCCGGAATTTGTTTTTACGCACATATTGTTGATATTACTCATACGCTTGCAAAAAATCTTGCTCCATAACTAAGGACATCGAAAAAGATGGACAATAAAAATAAAATCGTTTTCATGGGGTTTCTCGAAGTGACATGCTGTATGCGGACTTATTTATTGTGTTCATATGACAAACTTATGCAGATTTTTAAATTATATTTATGTGAATTTTCAAGTACTGCGTAAAGTATCACCTGCATAAAAACAGTTGTCTAACGCTTCACTCGAATATCGCGCGTTTTAATTTTCAACTTCGCGCGGATTTCGCGCGTTTTAGTTTTCGACTTCGCGCGGATTTCGCGCGTTTTGATTTCGAAATTTTTCGTAACAACCCTGCACACGTTACTGCATCCGGAAGAAACAAAGACAGAGACAGCTGTAAACCCATCACTTGCCCCGCAGAAAAAATCAGAAGGAGGTTCTCGAACAGAACCAGCAACAGATGGTGCTCCTACCGTTGAGCTGGTAACAAAACAACAAAATGTGGTACTCTGTGCGTCGTCTAATCAATCGGAGAGGCAAACTCTACTCACGACCGCAGTTGTTTTAGCCTATGGCAATGATGGCTTTCTCCATTCTTGCAGAACGCTCATCGACTCATGCTCAGAACAATTTTGTAACTGAACGATTTGCCGCACAACTGGCGCTTCAGAATCACTATGCGAATTATCAAGTCAGCGGTTTGAATGGAGGCACAACAAAGATTCGCAAAGTAGTACGCACAAGGATTAAGTCTCGAGTTACAAATTATTCAACCGAACTTGAATTGTTAATAACCCCGAAGATTACAAGCGATATGCCGGAAACATCGATCGACGTGACAAACTGGAACCTTCCAACGCACATTGCGTTTGCGGACCCTAACTTTAATAAACGTGGTCGGATTGATATGCTGCTAGGAGCAGAAATTTTCTGGGACTTGATCAAATCAAAAAGAATTAATCTTGCTGAAAACCTTCCTCCGATTAGAAGCACTGAATTAGGTTGAGTGGTCGGAGGTGTGATACCTGAACACACACCGGTCATTGCGCGCACATTTTGTAACGTCGTTGATCAGAATGATTTCAGTAACCTACTTAAACGCTTTTGGGAGATCGAATGTGCCGAAGAATTACAGCGAACGTCTACTGCGACTACTGATGATTGTATACAACATTTCAAGAACACTCACCAACGAACAACATCCGGACGGTTTGTAGTCCGTCTTCCCTTTAACGAGCGGAAGAACGAACTGGGAAGTTCACTTCAGATGGCAACCCGACGATTTTTATCTCTCGAACGACGCTTGGATCAATCCCCTGAATTGAAGGCTGAGTATACCACATTCCTTCGTGAGTACGAGAAACTCGGACTCATGAAATGCATTGAAATAAACCCGAACGAATGTCCAGGATCAGCATACTATTTATCACATCATTGTGTGTTGCGACCAGATAGCGCCACAACTAGGCTGCGGGTCGTATTTGATGGTTCGGCAAAAACTTCGACAGAAGTGTCTATCAATGATACACTCATGATTGGCCCAATCGTTCAAAGCGATTAGACATCTATACTACTGAATTTTCGCTGCTATCGATTCGTGTTTACAGTCGATATATCGAAAATGTTCAGGCAAGTTTTGATGAATTCTGAAGATACGCCTTTTCAGCGCATACTATGGAGTGATGATCGCTCACAACCTTTAAAGATCTTCGAACTGCTCACGGTGACATACGGATTTGCTTCATCGCCGTTTCATGCAACGATGGCACTCTCTCAGCTAGCCGATGACGAAAGGAAGGAGTTTCCACTTGCTGCACCCGTACTAAGGAAATCATTTTACATTGATGATGCCCTCTGCGGAGCGCATACAATCGAAGGGGCACAGTCATTGTGTCAAGAACTGTTGAGTTTACTTAAGCGTGGTGGCTTCAATGCACATAAGTGGTGCTCAAATGATCCCACCATCCTACAGGAAATTCCGAAACACCTCTGGGGTACTACTTTCGACGTTGAAGATGCATTTAATATGGAAATTGTAAAAACTCTTGGAGTAGTGTGGAATGCTCCTCTCGACTGGTTCTCATTTCGGATTCAGCCACTTGAAGAACCAATCCAGACAGTAACTCGCAAGAAGGTGCTTAGTGAAATAGCAAAATTCTTCGATCCTCTGGGTTTAGGCGGACCGGTTGTGACATCAGCGAAATTGATTTTTCGAGAAATCGGTCTACTGAATCTTGGCTGGGATGATCCCATCCCCGATGTTCTCACTGCAAGGTGGCGTGAATTCCGATCTCAACTACCAAAATTGAATGACCTAGAGATACCGAGATGGATACTCAGTGATGGACCGAATCTCGTGGAACTCCACAGGTTTTCCGATGCGTCAGACCAAGCGTATGGGGCGTGCTTGTATACGCGTCTCATTCATCCGAATGGCACTGTCACGATGAAGCTTATATGCAGCAGATCGAGGATTTTACCCAAGAAGACAGGAAAACTGAAACCAATAACTACTCCGCGAGCCGAACTCCTTGCTGCTCTGCTTTTATCCCGAGGTAGCGAAGATAATCAATTCGGTCAGTATCAAATTTGATCGTGTTACGCTGTGGAGCGATTCACAAATCGTACTATGCTGGATTCGGAAATCGACATCTGATTTACAATTATACGTAGCGAACCGAGTGATTGAAATTCAAAAACTAACCCGGGAATATCAATGGCAGTATATTTCCTCATTCGATAATCCTGCCGACATAATATCGAGAGGTGAAATGCCTCAGAATCTTATCCACAGATACATTTGGTGGAATGGACCAATTCAGTTAAACCAAGACACAGTAAGGGTTATACAACCGCCACCTCTGCAAGATGAATATCTACCTGAAATGCGAACATGTTTAGCACTTATTGTCCCCCATGTAAGGCTACCGTTATTTGACCGAATTGGTTCTTTCAATCGATTGCAACGATGTATGAGTTTGGTGATTCGATTCTCACATTATATACTTTCTGGACGGGAGATGTTGACAAAGGGGTCCCCGACAGTTAATGAACTCGAAGAAGCTTTGAAATTGATAGTACGATGCGTGCAAAGGGAAGCGTTCCTGCCGGAATTACGTGCGATAAGGGAAGGTGAAACACATCGCTTCCGATGTCTTCATCCGTTTATTGATTCAGTCGATGGAATTCTGCGAGTTGGTGGCCGTGTGAAGAAGGCGTTCATCCCATACGACAGTCGCCATCAAATGCTGCTACCAGCAATACACCCATTCACCGAGTTGTTGATACGTCACGAGCACCAGAACAACTTACACGCAGGACAAAGGGCTTTACTTGCAATCGTACGCCGACGATTCTGGCCACTGCAGGCTAAGAACGTAATACGAAAGGTAATTAGACAGTGTATCACTTGCTTTCGAGCGAATCCGATAAAAACAACGCAGTTGATGGGAAATCTGCCGTCTTACCGAGTGCAACCATCTCCCGCTTTCTTTCACACCGGCGTTGATTATGCGGGACCGTTTTTCATTAGAGCACTTACACAAGCACGTAAACCGATGATTACCAAGGGATATGTATGCCTGTTCGTTTGCCTCAGTACACGCGCCATTCACCTAGAGCTTGTATCGAGTCTAACCACCGACGCTTTTCTTGCAACGTTGAGGCGCTTCACTGGACGACGAGGACCGGTGGGCAAAATCTACTCAGACAATGCGACAAACTTCATCGGAGCAGAAGCTGAGTTGGAACAGTTAGGAAAACTGTTTGCTACTGACGAACACGCTAAGCAACTGACAGAGTTTTGTGGAAGTCAATCGATTAGCTGGAGTTTCATTCCTCCGAGAAGTCCACACTCCGGTGAAATTTGGGAGTCGGGGGTCAAATCTGTCAAATACCATCTAAAAAGAGTCGTCGGCAGCAATAAACTAACTTTCGAGGAATTTAGTACTGTGCTAGTTCTGATCGAAGCAGTGCTCAACTCGAGACCGTTGACGCCCTGTTCCGATGATCCAAACGATTTAACCGCTGTTACTCCTGCACATTTCCTTGTTGGACAACAAATGCAATCGATTCCTGAGCCTTCGTACATCAATCTGAAACTTTCGACGCTGTCACGTTGGCAGTTAGTGCAAGTCATCCAACAGCACTTTTGGAAAAGGTGGCTTGCAGAGTATTTACCGGAGATGCAGAATCGGCAGAAGTGGTACAAAATCACCAAAATTAGGCCAGGAGCTTTGGTGCTTATCAATAATCCTAACGTTCCACCGATGCAGTGGCCGCTCGGTAGAATTATAAGGACACACCCCGGAGACGATAACAATGCAAACGAGGCGTGAATGCAAACGAGGCGTTACGGAGATATCACTACTACCGTTGGACAGAGAGGAGATATTAGAGGATTGAAATTTGTCATTTCAACGCGGGGGATGATGGATGAACCATGAATAATATGTTCCCACCTGTATTTGAAAACCTTTGTTTATTTGCTCTTCTTTGCTCTTTACTTTTTTGCTTTACATGCGCTCTACCTTGTAGAGCAATTTTCACTCAGAGTAGAAATAAAGCTACCGTCGTAATGACGTGGAAACAGAACGCTGCGCATTTTTAATTCGATTTACCGAAATTTTATACAGTCCACTTAAATTGGAAGGCCAAGCCTCCTTATGTCGATTATATGATTTTGAGTACTGTTTTTTTTAATTACGCTCCCAGCATTCAATATAGCATTATCAACGAAACGCTGAGCCACAAGACTTTCAAAACGTTTTTGTTTAAGCATGAGGATTCGCTTAATAGAAGATTTAAGATTTAAAGAATCCTTGGAACGACGTTTAAAAATCTCATCCACAATTTGTCCAAATATTCATCTTTAGAACCAACAGTACCACCCAGCTCAATGTATTTCATCTTTATTTCGTTTGTTACTTTGCTACTAATGTTATTAGTATGTACTGACTCTTCAAGATAAAAACTCAATCTTTTTGACTATTCCTAATTAATTCGAGGTAACAGTAGGATTAAAACAAGAAACATAGCTGGCCAGCGGTTATGATAAAAGTGATAAGTCTTGCATTTCACGAAGGAATACAGCATTAACGTTCTTGCACTTTTGTCTAAAAATCAACACATTTTTTTCAGACTTCATACTCTCTTCAATAATTCTCTTAAGTGCAGCTGTTATCCCAAATTCGATTATTGTTAGTGTTTTCTAGGTAGCCAAAAATACCATCAATCATTTGAAAGCCAAATAATTAAGAATTAAATTTAAAGCCTTATAATTAAAATTGAAATTGTTATTATCCGAACCATTCAGTCTTTTGTAAGACTACCACTAAATGAGTCTTGTTAAGGCTTTCTGCAAAATCAGTAGTTCTTAAGACTCTTGAGATTCAAACTAGAAGTTTATTCTAGAGATGGGCAAAACCGTTCATTACAAAGAATCGCTAAAAACTTAATAGTTCTGCCGAAAGAATTAGTTCTATTGAACCGTTTTTTCGTTCTTCTTTTTTATATACCATTTATTTTATCTCTTTTTTAACCTTTTTGGTTCCGTTCTTCTGAAACTTTGTATGTTTCTTCGCAAATAATATGAGAGCTACAGATTACAGATTCAAAAATAGTGAGTACTTTTGGCATGTGTTTCTACCAACAATCATTCTCTTTTTATACGTTATCAAAGGTCACGAATGTGTGTAACCTCTACCAGATTCCTCAAACCAGGAAACATTCCGAAAACGCCACTAACTTGTATATATCCTCTAAGAATTCGATTTTTTTTTCATTTCTATATAGAGAACTATCATTCTTAAATAAAGAACTAAAGTTCACTTACTCTTGGAGGAGAAATAACTCGTTGAACTGTTCGTGAACGGATTACAAGAAACAATTCTATTCCCGATTCCATCTAACAACATATACGATATTCTTTCAAATGTGAATTTTGGCGAAACAGAACAAAATCCTTCTAAAATTCTTAAAATGGTCTTGTCGCTCTGGGAAAACAACAACAATCTATGCCTCTAGTAACTGAGATGATCTAGGTTTTATTCTTCGTCGACATCAACACCCGCATTCTTGTGAATCCTACTATGAAATCCATAGGTAATGATGTTTAATATAAATTAAACATTAAACATTCACTGAACAAATCAAACCATCTTCTAAACCTTTCTAAGGTTTTTCACAAACTCTCGGAAACCAATTTTAGCTCTCAAAGAAGGAAATCAAATACTTATTGCAAACGGTGGACAAGGTCAAAGTCGAAAGCTTTTTAAATTTTGTGAATCCTATTGAAATCAACACCAAGATTACAACACAAGTATTGTCTCAAGATGACATTACTGAGACAAATTATGATGAAATTAGGACAATCATTACCCCCTCAAAAACATGAAGGCTCCTAAGAATTTTTCATAATTTTATTTATACCTGATATTTCTTTTGCAATCATATTATGCAAACTTATTCTGAAATTTAATAGAAATCCAGCAAAAGCATCCGTTCTATGTGCTGTTGTTGATAACAACTAATGAATGCTCTCTGATCTATTAAAAATTACTGCCATACCCTTACAATTGTTGAACGAAACAAGGGATCAATCTTCAATGGATTGTGTACCATAAAGCCTGTGTGGGACAATACGATGTTTCAAAACTTTTACTGAAGTTCTCACTTAAACACGAAATGGAGTATTGCCTCCCACTTTTCATTTGTTTAATCAGGAAAATCATGATTTACTACGATTAGGGCTAGTAAGTTTTTTCCCGGATTTGCACTAAAATTCCACACTTTTTCCCGGTTTCTCCCGGTGAAACGAAATTCAAGACTTTTTCCCGGTTTTCCCGATTTTCCCGGTCACATGCCACCCTGAATAAGAGCATACTTCGAGCCAAGAAATGTAGCTATTGGAGAAATTTTGTCGAAGGTTTTTCAAGAGAAACCTCAATGAGCACTCTTTGGAATACGGCCAGACGAATGAGGAATCTTAACGCTAGAAATGAGAGTAAGGAATACTCGAACCGATGGATATTTGATTTTACGAGGAAAGTTTGTCCAGATTCTGTTCCTACGCATAGCATTATTAGGGAGTCTTCTCCAAATAATGGTTCCATTGATAGCCCCTTTTCAATGATGGAATTTTCCATAGAACTCATGTCTTGTAACAATAACGCTCATGAGTTGGACAAAATTAAATTCAACTTTAATTCAAGAATCTGCCCGACCTTGCAAAAAGACGTTTGTTGGAATTGTTCAACAAATTTCTTGAGCAAAAATTGTTCCACCTGACTGGAGGCAAGTGAAAGTTATCGCCATTCAAAAGCCGGGGAAACCAACTTCCAATCACAACTCATATAGATCCATGGCGATGTTGTCCTGCATCAGAAAATTGTTCGAAAAAATTATTCTTCGGTTTGTTGTCAGATGCTCAGTTTGGCTTCCGAAGAAATAAAGGGACGAATGATTACCTTGCATTACTTTCGTCTGACATCCAAATTACCCTCGCTCAAAAACAACAAATGGCATCTGTATTTTTAGACATTAAAAGCATTTGATTCATTTTCTATTGATGTTCTTTCAGACAAGCTCCACCAACATGGACTTTCAGCGGTTATAAATAATTATTTGCACAACCTTTCTCAGAGAAGTGCATGTATTTTTTCACATGGCAATTTGGCTACATTCAGAATTAGCTACATGGGTTTCCCGCAAGGCTCATGCCTCAGTCCGCTCCTATATAATTTTTACGTGAATGACATTGACAGCTGTCTAGTATCCCCATGTCCACTAAGACAATTGGCAGATGATGACGTGGTTTCAGTTACTGGACCCAAAGTTGTTAACCTGCAAAACCATTGCAAGATACCTTAGATAACTTGTCCGTTTGGGCTGTTCACCTGGATATCGAATTCTCTGCGAAAAAAACAGAGCTGGTCGTCTTTTCAAGAAAGCATGATCCCGCGCAGCTTCAACTTCATATGATGGAAAGAATGATCCAACAGGGTTTGACTTTCAAATACCTCGGGGTATGGTTTGATTCCAAATGCACGTGGGGAGGACACATTAGGTAGCTGATAACATAATGCCAACAAAGAGTAAATTTTCTTCGAACAATAACAGAATCTTGGTGGGGTGCTCATCCGGAAGATCTAATAAAATTGTATCAGACAACGATACTTTCAGTGATGGAATATGGATGCGTTTGATTTCGTTCAGCTGCAAACTCTCATATTATCAAACTTGAGCGAATTCAGTATCGTTGTTTGCGAATTGCTTCAGGCTGCATGGATTCGACACATACAATGAGTCTTGAAGTTCTGGCGGGAGTTCTTCCATTGAAGGATCTCTTTTTGGGAGCGTTCATCGCGAATGCTAATAAGATGTGAAGTACTGAATCCCCTGGTTGTTAATAACTTCGAAAGGCTAGTTGAGCTTCAATCTCAAACAATATTCAAGACAGTATATTTTAACCATATGTCACAGGAAAACGGCCCCTTCAAGATATATTCCTATCCGTGACAGCCTCCTAAATATCCCTGACTCAACTTTATTTTTCGACACATCCTTGCAGCGCGAAGTGCGTGGAATCTCGGAACACCTACGCTCGATGGAAATCCCAAAAATATTTACAAGTTAGTTCAGGCATATTGACTCAGAAAATGTTTTACACGGACGTAACACGAATTGAAGAGGCTACTGGGTTTGGTATATTCAACAATAATGTTTCGGCTTCAATTAGGCTTCAAGAAACTGCATCTGTTTATATAGCAGAGTTAGAAGCAATTCATTATAGTTTGAGTGTAATCGTCACATTATTTCCAACCCATTATTTTCTCTGAGTCAATTGAAGCCTTCCGCTCATACGCTGCTGGCGAAAATGAACCGTTTTTCTTGGACAAAGAATGAAACAATGCCTGGGTCCCGGGCTCATTGCTCCATTCCAGGCAAGGGGAGAACCGATACTTTAGCCAAACGTGGTGCTATTGAGGGTGAAATTTATGAGACCGATTGCTTTCAACGAATTCTATAGCGCGTCTCGCTAAAGAACACTTGCCAGCTGGCAAGCTTCTTGGGATAAAGATGAGCTGGGTCGGTGGATGCACTCAATTATTCCTAAAATGTCGACAAAGGGGACTGGATGTGAGTAGGGACTTCATTCGTGTGATGTCCAGACTCATGTCCACGTTAGATGCACATCTCCTTCGAATTGAACTTTCCGAGACTAATCATTGTGCTTGTGGCGAAGTTATCGCGATATTGATCATATCGTTTGGACATGCGTGGAGAAGCTTGATGTCAGATCTCAACTAATAAATTCCTTGCGTACCCAAGGTAGACTATCCAATGTCCTAGTTCGCAACATTCTTGCTTGTTTCATCCTTACATGAAACTTCTTTATAATTTCATTAAGTCCATTGGAGTTCCAATTTAATTTTTATTTAATGTTAGACTCCTTTCTTTTCCATGAGTTCAACCAACAAGCCAAGCAAAGCCTTCGTGTTACATTCCTGTAGTGGAATTTGACCTTCTGTTTCAACAGACTTCGCAGTCGATTCAGAGTGTACAAACCATTGCATGGCTGGTGCTACGATTCTACTGACACTACGAATCCTTCCAGCCTCGACCTGAAAGGATTCTTAGTGTCAGTAGGATCCATAGTGCTAGCCATGCAATGATTCTGTACACTAATAATCGGCTGCGAAGTCTGTTGAAACAGAAAGGCCAAATTCCACAAAAGGAATGTAATACCAAGATTTTGCTTTGCTTTGCTATGGGAACCCCTCCATTCCACATCGCATCACAAGCCTATTTTTTATTCTCTACTTCTGCCGTCAGACGATGATTTGTGATTTTTTTTTGTTTGTCTCTCACGCTGTCTCTGAGTTCGAATTTACTAGGTAATCTGAAAGTTCTAGAACTGTTCGGATTTAATCTAATTACCTAATATTCTATGATTCCTATGTTTTTCCAAAATTCGACACCGGTGAACTTAGTCAATCTGTTTTTCGGGCATATATTTGCCAAGTGACACATTCAGGAAAATAAATGTTATATCTATGGAAAGCTAGAAAAAAATAACGTGTCGAACAGGACAAGACCGATTTGTTGTATGATGAAATTTGAGGTAAACAATCACCCAAAAAAAAGTTTAAAAAAAACCGATATCATCCGACTTCCGATTTTACGATAGGTTAAAAACAGTCTTCATTTTACATCACATTAAATTTTCATTCCATTTCAAGTCAGCAAGTCTTACCGCTATCTGGATGGTCCTTCAACTTAAACTCCAAATCTCAAGTCGTTTCGACGATATACTTTTCTTCCATTAGGCGCATTACCAAGTCTAACTTGTCTTTATCATCCAGAGAATAACGATACACTTCAAGCATCTGCGCTGGTATACACATTGTTCAAAAGCACATTTCTCTAATTATATTTCTAGTACTATTACGCTTATTAGACACATCAAGTATTGCTAAATTTTGCCAACGCAGATGCCTCAGGATGTATACTTATTCTCAGAGATTTTAAATGCTGTAATTGTAATAAAATGTAAATAATGCAAATGAAAACAAAAGAAAACTCATGCTACTTTAAAATCTCACATATCTCTTTATTCTCGTGTTTTTCTATATTCAAAGTATGTTCACATTAGACGTGATTAACGTGATAATCCGATCAAAAATCAAACAAACAGGCGTATCTCATAAGTATATTTCAGCTTTGACAGTTATAAAGTATTAGTTTTAGCTCGGGTGAACTGTTTGTTCGATAACTGAGCAAAAATAAAAACATAACTAATTATAATATTTAACTCTAAGTATACATCCTAGAGGCATCTTCGTTACAGGCAAAGGAATTTCTTGCAATACGAGTTTATGCTATTAAATGTCATTAAAATCAAAAAGAAAATTAGATTTCAATTCTACCTTATTCGAAAAAGGAAATATTAACGAGTAATAATGTGCTCTACAAAGTTACGACCGTCCACCCTCGCCAAACCCTCCACTGGAATCATACTTACTCGTACAGTGCAGCGGTAGTACATTCTTCCGCAATGAATCCTGCATTGCTCTCCACTCGTCATCGCCAAAGCTTCTGAGGTTGTCCGGCATAATTAGAATCTTCTTCGAAGCGCTAGTCGTCGGATGGTAGGTCTTTTGATGTACCACGACGTTTGTAGGATCTCTACTTCGGTAGAAACACAAATTGCACTGAAATCCACAGCTCGAATGGTCGGAATCGATGTGCATCAACAGCATACTATAGTTCGGGGCAATCAGTTCGCAGTAAGCACACTCCAACCAACATTTCCTGGGTGCACCGGGGCCCGGGACATATCTACTTTCGTGCAGACTCAAGTGTTGATCCATGAAGTATCGGTTGTTGGTTGTAAAAGCACAGGACCGAGCCATACACTTATACAGACAGAGGAGACTTATTTCTTCCAACATGTTGCGACAGTGTTCCTGATTTTTCGTTGTTACCATATTAGTCCAGGGTTTCAATCGGACGGTGGTTATACGAAGATTGGCCATCGATGATACGTTGGAGTTTGCTGATACCGATTGAGAACTGTTTATGGGCATCATCGCGCTGGTAGGGTTAGACGCAATCGGTCTGATTTGTGCTGGGATTGTGTGTGTCGGAGTAATCATCGTGTTATTTCCCAGAGCGACAGGAGCATTGGGCTGGATAAGCATTGGTCCTTGCTGACCCATGACAATGGAGGAAGGTCCAGGAACAAGGGATGCAACTTGTGACAGTATCGGTGCTAATGGAGGAGGATTTGATTCTCCTGCGGATAACGTGTCACCTGGCATTTTGCGAATACGAATCACATTAGAGGCTGGAGGACGAATATCTGCCACTTCTTGTGTAGGAGTTTTTCTACGAGCATGAACCTCTAGCAAATGCTGCAACTCATTGGCGATTGTGCAATTATCCATGATAACAATTTGCGATTGGCACGGGTGGCAATAACCATCCCAAACCACATGACTGTGTCTTTTCGATACATGACTAACGAAATTCGGAGCCTTTTTCGAAATGTATTGACATCCAGGCATTAGACATAGATGTAAAATATCCGACTGACGCTCGAGGTAAGCAACGTGCTCGATACGAGTACTATCCAACACGAGTTCGACAAAGTCGTATTTATCTTCGATTGTCGGTTGATCATCGTCGATCTCATCTAGCTTCTCCGTTTTGATAACAACTTTTTCGATCGCAGCAGCCTGTTCCGCTGCCTCTTTCTTTTTCTTTTCTTCCTCGTCATCATCTTCTTTTTCAACTTTAATCTTAACGGAAATCGGAAGATCATTTTTCTTGCCCTTATCACCATCGTCTCCACCGGCTCCTGCTGCTCCCCCAGTACCATTTCCACTTCCTGTGGATGAGGATCCTTCACCACCTCCATTAATTGAAGAGTCTTGTCCAGAGTTGCCTTCAGATCCCCCTTTACCGGAGCTTTCGTTAGTATTTTTTCCACTATCCCCAGCTTTCTCTTCTTCTTGTCGTCCTTTATCGGTAGCATCAGATAAATCAAAAATATCCGTCCTATCACTAGCGTCCGAATCATAACCAGCCTCGTTGTTTTCTCTCTTGAGAAAAGTATCACTGAAGTCAAATCCACCTTGCACCGATTCTATTTGCATAATAGGTGTAATAGCTTGCGCCTCGGAGGGTTGATCCATTAAACCTGGCTCGGGTGACATTGGTGATTCATAAAAACGACCACTTGAGCTAACTTGCTCACCTTGCAGCTCCTGTTCGAGCTTCAATGAGAATGGCCTATGTTCCAAATGACCATAAACACCTGCTGGTCCAATGTGAACAGAATTCAATCGTATATCCGCACGTCGAAGAAGTGCTGCCAAAGAACCAGCCACCGGTTCCATCGATTGCTCGTCCTCTTCAGTGATCGGTTGATTCACAATCTCACAAGCATCCATCGGTTCGGCCTTTGCTTGCATTGGAATTATTCCTGAAGGTGCGTTTCTGTTACTGCCCAAAGAAGATAAATCAGCCATCAGTTGATCTTCATCAATAATGGGTTTCGTTTCAATCTTGTGGTTAACGATACTGAATCGACTGCAAGTGACATCAGCCGATGGATGTTCCCGTTTCAAATGGCGTTCCATGTTGACACGACGAATTTGTATGTAGTTGCATACATTACATATGAAACCATAAACATGATTGTCTTGAAACTCGATATTGTTATACAGAACCAATGATGGCTTTAGACAGTTTTTTTCATGGAAGAAATTGCTAGCTAATTCTTCAGTTTGGGACATCACCGGACAGCTAGTACAGCGGTAGCGATATTCACCTGTGTGCGATGCCAAATGCTCCACCCAACCAGCGCGAGAAAGCTCTTGCGTTGTCAGACAGAGGAAGCATTTGAAGCGGATCTTTACATCATCCGTGCCTTCATTCAGCAGCAACCCATTAGTAAGGAAAGGATCCGCTCGAATTATATCTGCCATTTTCGGCGACACCCGACTTACAAAAACCTCATACTGCTTATGTTCATAAACGTAGTGATCGACGATCGCCGACCCGTTGAAGGAACAGAGGGCACAATTACTAGAATAATTGCTATTGAAGTGAACCTGTTTCTTGTCATTGTATATGAAGGTGATTTCTTTAGCTTTTGCTTTGCCCTTTGGTAAAACGGGCGCCACTTTCACTACTGTCAGCAATGATTCCTCCTCTAATTCTGGCTTTTTGGAGACCACCTCCATATCATCTTCGTCTGAAGACAGAGCATCGGTAATTGAAGACCGCTTGGAATCAGTTTTCTTCGCCGATGCACTATTGCTCTTCGATGTCGATGTTCCTCGTCTTCTACTAGGCTGAATTTCAGCACCCTTCGACATCCATTCACTGCTGTTTTCAATGAGCATGCTCAATTCACGACTGCCAGCAGTAGTACGTTTCCCTGTCTTGGATTTATCCTTCTTTTCATCACCTTTCTGGCTTGCTTCGTCCTCAGACGATGACTCGTAGAGCTTAGAACGAATGCGCTTGTACTTTTTAGTCTTGGCAGTTTTCTCCTTTGCCGTTGTGGACTCTTTTTTGGCTGGCTGATTCTTGTCGTCGGACTCATTATCAGATTTATTATTCATTACATCCAATATACGGTTGACTTTCTCATCATCTCCAATAACTTTCAGCAAATCCATCAACTCTTTATTGAGTGTCACATCTTTATCGACGATTGTGGTCTGTTTTGCCGCCTCCTCAGATTTATTGCTCTCGTTTTGTACGTTACTCTCATCTTGCGATTTGTCAACACTGACCTTTGCAGATTGTTCTCCTTTCTTATCATCAAGTTTTGTATCACCCAAAGGTGGCTCGTTCGCCTTCGGTGAGACATCCAATGGCACCTCGTTTGCTTTCGGTGAGACATCCTCCTTGGGCTTATCTGCGGATTTCGCTGGTGAAACAAATTTCTTTGGCGGTTCTTTTTTTCCAAGTCGAATCGGCTCATCGCTGGAATAGACTGGATTGATTGTCTTTTTGCACTCTGTCCGAGGAACTGGCATTCGTGGAGGTGGTGGTCGTGCAAATATTGGCGACACAGATACCTTCGGAGCTGGTGGACGCCCATCTGGTCTTACCGACGTTATTGGTGGCGTGGGAGGAATCGGAGCTGGCAATACAAATGTGTGCGCTGTTTCAATTGTTTTCTGCACAGATGGCGGCACAGCGGGGCGGTGTCTATAATACTGCTGATTTTGACTCTCGAAACGAGCACGGTTTTGCATTTGCATTACACGTCGCTGACAGTATTCTCCATAATTGCGTGGGTCTTTGCTACTATACACAGGCTGTGCCGGAGGAAGCTGATGGCGTCGTTGGAATAGTGGTTTGTTGTGTTCCTTCGATGATTTGGGGAATGGTTTCTTGAACTGCGATTCATTTGTTAGCTCATCTTCTGCACGACGCTTTTTGGTCTTATATCGTAGCGCCAAACGCTCCGATTCTGGTGATGGCAAGCTCGGTACATTCGCCGATAGGTTTTTGTTGGTTTGTCTCTCTTTCCTCAAATCTTTTTCTATTTCTTGTCTTGAACTTTGCCCTCTCTCTTTGCGAGTCTCTTTTTCCTTAGCTCGTCTGATGTTATCTTCTCTTGGTTTCCTAAAATTATTATGTCTTTCATTTTTCGCATCCTTCTTCCTCTCATATTTTGCATTTTTTTCCTTATCTTTTGGTTTCTTAAACGCTTCTCGTAGCGGTTCCAAACGAAGTGGGGTTCGCCATGGAATTTGTGGTTTCTGTTTGAGTTTCGCTTCTTCAGATATTATTTCCCTCGGAACGGAAATTGCCAGTTGATGTTCAGGTTGATCTACAGAAGCTGCTACTTCTTCTACTACCGGTGTTATGATCGTAAGTGTTTCACTGACAGCAGAATTTGGCTCTAATGGAATTTCTTTGATTGTTTCCGAAGTAGCTGGTTGAGGAACATCACTTTTGGTTGGCGATTCCGGATGCGAAGTGCTAGTAACTGTAGACTCCGAAGTATTTACCGACGAACTGTCTTGTTTTTTCACTTTTTTTATCAAAATTTCAATACTTTCGAGTAGCTTACGCAATGTATCAGATTTTAATCTATAAGAAGTAAACATCATTGTTTTTAACATTGTTCTTCGCTTGGCTACCACATCTTACCTCTTGTTCCGATCAACAACTAAACCCTCTAGTTTAGAGTGTTGTGCTCCGATAAGTTTTTTCTGCGTCTCTGGCCCATTGTAGCTATCTATTAGAACCCGAGCTGCATTTAACTGTTGATGAACCTTTTCTCGCAAATCCTGGTTGATTCGTTCACGCTCATCTAACTCTGCCATTATCTGAAAAGCAAAGAAAAACAATTGAATTGAGAGTATAATTGTGTTTGGTGTGAATTTCAAAAAGTATTGTTATACAAATATAAAAACATACTGTTTTTCTAACACAAATTTGTCTTGTTAAAAAAAAATTTTTCATGCCAAACGTCTTAGAAATGCATGAAACTTCGAGTTCTGATGTAATCTCGAGAGCTATTGTTTTGACGAAAATCGGAAATTTTCTAAGTTTTCGAGAGTTGACGTAAAAAAATCGCATAACTTCGAAAAACCGCAAAAAAAAACCTCAGTGTATAGGAATTCAAGTACTCATTTAATTTAATACTACCGATGCGTAAATAATAATCCATGTCTTGCCTTCCGAAATGCAAATCTAGGATGTCAGATGGTTAACACACATTTACAATCTCTACAGTGAAAAACTAAAAAACTTTTGATGTGATCTAGGTTATGAAAGAATTCTTCAAAACTATGCTTTCAAGATAATTAAGCCTGTGAACAATCAACCAGTATTTGAAAACTATTTAAATTTGGAAGATCATAAGATACAAGCACGTTCAAAGAATTATGTGTTACCCAACTAGGTACCAAACTTTACGTCTGCTTAGCGGTTCAAGTAGAACTGTGAAGTTAACTAGCAGTCCAATTTGAACACGTACCGTAAAATACAAGAAAAAAAAATATGATTTTCATATACTAGGGTTGTACTTATTATCTTAGCATACTACTTCACGTTATTGAAGTGAATTTGTTCAAATTCGAATTTGAAAAAGATGTATTGTACAATTACTACGATAAACCAATCAAATCAAAGTACTATGACTTACACCATTAACAGTTTTTGTGCACGATATGCATTCAAATTTGGATTGATTATTGTAATCGTCGTTTGTATCACTGCTATGACGAGTAATTCTTATTGCATCGATAGAATTTTATCCTGGAATTGCCTTTCGCGTTCAATTTATGCTAGGTTGTAGCTTGCTGACGAGCCAATACCTACCGTGCGATTAAAACGCGATGAAACATAACTGATTAAACGCTAACCGACAACAAACTATATAAATCAAAAATGCATATCGTGCATAACAAAAAAAAACGCGCGACGCAAGGAAGCGATACCAGAAATTAACACTATGGTCAGCATAAGCAAGTGGTTCCATATCAGACCTAGTTCACTTGGAGCGAAATCGGTCTTCAGTTCAGCAACTCCTCTCAATACCGCGCGCACAATGTTGACTTTAATCCCGCATACTTGTTTATGTTGTGTCCGGACTCGACCAGGGACTTGTTCGTAAAATCTAAAGGACGAATATCATGATAATAAGGTGTCTTTGCCCATATGGTATTTGAATAAAATTGTGCACGATCAAATCTAGTATCTGAATTTGTTAATACGCTAGTTTTCTTTATGCAAGGAAGGCGTAAGCCAAACAGAACTCCAGTACTCGCACTAAAATTCCGATTGTTTAAAACATCCAAGCGATTAGATGCATATCAAACCAAAAAATAATTATTTTAAACTAATGTAGGGTAATGTTGCTTGAATATCAAAAATGAAACGAACGGCAATGATCATCGTTAGCTTCTCTTCGCCTTTGTTCGACAATCGCTCTGATATTCGGATTTCGATTCGGGTGCGAACGAAGCCGACGCTTAACCCGAACGCGAATGTGGAACGAATATTCATGCAGCGATCATCGTCAAAACCTAAATAATTGAAACGAGCAAATTAAGACATTTTCCTCTGTGTATTAGTATCATAGTCTTATGTGTATGTGATGAACTATATCCCAGCACTCCTCCATTGCTGCTACCTCACGGAACATGATGAATTTATTAAATGAAGAATGCTTCGCGAAGAATGGAATCCAACGATCATCGCAGTGACGCTATTCGAACCAATTGAAAGAGTAAAGTAAATGAACGAATGTATAAAACGATGCACGATGTATATCAGCAGTAAATAATTTATCAGTAGATTCGGGTTCTCAACGATTATTGCTTATTCAGGGTGAAGTCTTTCGTGCAGTGAATAATTCAACGTTATTCGAGGCGGGCGAGAGTAATAGAAGAAAATTCGTGCCGAAGATGGATGAATGAATGAGTTACACGAAGAATATGTGCAACATTGATGTTGGGTAACGGCACACCTTTTTTTTAGTTCCACTATTCATCTCATCTACTAAAACCATAAGTTAGAATGAGATTTGAGATCTAGCATAATGATCGATTTCCAGTTTCCAATTTCTTAGAAGCACTTAGTTCAAAATTATCGTACTTTTCAGAGTTACCTATCTGAATTGCTACCCTTTCGAACAGATGTTTCTCAAAATTCGAGCGTGACTCCAACGTATACTGCTATATTTTGGCTCAATGGTTGTCAGAAATCTTCAGTCTTCGACGATACAAGTCTTACACGAAATCTTCCCCTGATATGCAGTCGCTTACAAGCTTAAATATTTGTTTCAGTTGTTATGAAATTTTACCAAGTGCGGAAAAAAACACTTTAAATCCTTTCCTTAATCCACAGAAACATTCATATCATCATCAAATTGAAAGTTTAAGAATTGACATAGTCGGATCAAACAATATATCTGAGTTCAACGTTCAATGAAAATCTTACTAGAAAGAATTCCAATGAAAAATACTAAATATATTGAATGTTTAACACATGGGCTGAAAAGTCCCGGGCCTAACACATAGATGGCGCTCGTTTTATTGCAGTCGACTTTTTTCAGGTAATACTAACCTTCAAAAGAGAGCTAAGTGCTAAGAGTAACACTACTTTTGTTATTTTCAGAACAATGGATAAAAAACAGGCAGCCCGCCTGGGTTCGATTCCCAACCCCGCACATAGGGTCAGAAAGTTTTTCTGGCCCGAAGAGGCGAATGACCTTAAGGTTAAAACCTCTATAATCGAAACAAGAAGAAGAAGAAGATAAAAAACAATTCTGTTTTTTAAATTTTACACTGTTTCTTGATGGGTAAACATACCGTTCAAACGAAGTAATGGCTTGAAAAGTCTCATGAAGACTCCGCTTCATCAGAAACAACAATAAAACGTTGATTTGCTCACTTCAAACGTGGTCGTAGAGCCACCAATGATGTAGAATGCAGTCCAAATGAGGCGATAACACCAGAAAACATAAAAGTCATTTTGGATGATCGAAAAGTAAAGTTGCGTGAGTTAGCTGACATCGTAAAGATATCAAAAGAACGTGATGTTTAAGTTAAGTTTAAGTTTAAGTGATGATGTTGAATACAACTTTATACTAGTATGGGATCGTGTGAAAATATGCCATGCGAAACAGAGTTGCCATATATACAGATTTATCTTTATAATAATAATAATAATAATAATTATTATTATTAGTATTATTATTATTATTATTATTATTATTATTATTATTATTATTATTATTATTATTATTATTATTATTATTATTATTATTATTATTATTATTATTATTATTATTAAAATTACTCTTGCATACCGAAAATCGTAGATACATTTCAGACCAGGCCATTGCAATTGTCTCGTACTGAAATTTCGAGAAGAATCAGATATCTTCGAACTTCATAGCTTCAATAAAAATAAACTACAAATTTGTCGTACCTAGCTTCCTATATTAGCAAATTAAAAAGGAATTGTTTCAAGTTTGGAATATATAGTTGTAGAATAGTAGCTGTTTAATGTAACTAATCTGTACTTTAATGTAGGTGTTAGGCTTCAAATTCTATTAGTGAAAAAGAGGAAAGCTTGCACAATTCATACAATCAATCAACTAACTGATATTCGGAAAAGTGATGGGAGCGTGTCAGTTTTTTCGTATTCACGACATCCAGTTATGTCTCTGACATTACTCACCCGCCTTTTTTTGTGCGGGGGACACGCACTGCATAAACAAATCGCATAAAAAACGCATAACTTCTAAAATTCGCATAAAGAACCGCATAACTTTGAAAGTTTACATGAAAAACCATATAATTTCGTATATCAGGGTGGCAAGTGAATTGCCTCAGAACGGCGGCAGTGAAAATCTCAGAACGGCGGCAAAATTATGAACGGCATGATGACACAGCGAACCTAACACAATATCATCTTTGTCAGGGCTTCTGCCAAAGAAAAACAAATTTTCATACGGACATAAAGTCTTGACATTACATTCCTTTTGTGGAATTTGGCCTTTCTGTTTCTAAAGTCATCGCAACCGATTTTTAGCGTACAGAATCATTGTATGCCTAGTACTACGATCCTAATGACATACACTGTTTAAATTATAGTAACTCACTTGCAAACACGTCTGTTCAATGAACGATACCCTCAGATGAATTGTCATGCTTTGCTTGTGATGGAAACCATAAAACCAATAATTAACAATATCCTATCAGACAAAAAAAAACTTTTTATGTCATAAAACTCAATTTAAAATCATATATCTAGAATTTAGCAAAACTGATCGGTTGACACGCCTGGTTCTTCTAAAACACAAATATTTTTCTAATGTATCTGTTAGTCAATCAACAATAAGTACATCCGTCAAGTCATCCCATTTTTGAAATGCAGCATGTTTCTATGCGTTGATGAACAAATAAATCAAATGATAGCTGTAAAAACGCACAAGATATCGTTCTAGTTTTTCCTAATAGGTTCTCTTGTGGAATAATCAGAAACATAATCAGAAAGTACGAGTTCTTCATGATGAAATCTTCGTTGGTTTTTGGTCAGATTTATTTCCAAGCCCAACTAATTTATCTTCTATGAGAAATACTTCTACAATTGACCTGATTCTTGCAGATCAATTTAACATTTGTAGTGAACTGATTTTGATTCAGATAACATTTAAGGTTTCAAATTAAGCAATAATTATTTCAATTAGTTTTATATACTACCACCTTAGAGCCAATCGGCTAGAATACAGATCTCATTTCGAAAGCAATGTAAACCCTGAAATTTTATTAAAAATTTTCTCGATGATATCTTGAGGCTTTGCCATCAATTTTGCAAGTTTTATTCTAAAACTTAATTATTCTAAAACTTAATAGAAATCCAACATAAGCATTAAAATTATCCTTATTTTTCAAAATGTTCATTGTTCTGTTATGGTAACAACTAAGAAAGCTCTGATGCTTCCTGATTAATTTAAAACTGCTATTAAGGCTTTAAAAATCGTTGAACGAGATATGGGGTGTTGGCCCAATTTCCAATGGAATGTTTAACATGGAACCTGTATAGGACAATAAATTGTTTCAACATTTTTACTGAGAATCTGTCTCAAACGCAAAATTGAGTATTGTCACCTACTTTTCACCTACTGAAAAAAAACATGATGTTATTCATATTTGAGCTAGTAATATTCACCGGAATTTTAATAAAATTTCCGACTTTTTCCCGATGAAACCAAATTCCCGACTTTTTCCCGGTCATTTGTCACCCTGCTAATAACAAGGTTCAGAGTGGCGAAATGGTAGCGCGTATGCACGAAATGCACAAGAACGCAGGTTCGAGTCCTGTCACTGAGCGTATCTTTTTCCAAAAAACTATCTTTTCTGTTAGTTTTTCATTCATTTGGCTTCTCCAATAAATGTTTCCACTCAGACATTGCAAAAAACTGAACTTAGGAAAAAGCCACCATTTTTTCCCGGTCACTTGCCACTCTTTTAATTGATATAGCTAGTGGTCGAGAACGAACTGACAAATTTTAGCCAATTTGTTTTACTTTTCTACCAATTGAACCACTTTAGAAATGAAAATCGAACATTATTCGTGTAAACTTAAGGCGCTTGCTCATGTTTACCTGATGTATAAACGATCCCTTCAGATTTCTGCCTTTTATCGTTTTTATCATAACAGCACAGTCATATTCTTGAAATAAACGAAGAATTTAATTGAAGTTTAACGCATTGTATACATCGATGTTTGTTTCACACGCTAATGTAATAATCCACAACATTTTATTTATCTAAGTTGCACGCTGATTATTTCAATAATCTCAATTACATAATCATTTCGATCAGTATCAGACATCGTAATGTAATCTTCCGCATCTACTCGATAATGCAATGCCAACACGCACCTACTTTGCGTTTAATCTACAACACGACTCGCTCTTTTTTCATTCGTCGGGTCCGTTTTTATTTTACTCGTTATATTCCATACTAACACATGTCTACTCTATCTGCGCTCTGACACTTATATAAATACTACATACGTAGGGTATCGTTTACGGCTCACTAATACACTTCGATGTGGCATACACTAAAAGAATAATACAATCTTCTTCAGAAACGTTTTTTTTTTCACTAGCCCTTGCTATTTTCAAAGTGGTAAAAATAATTTACGATATCTCACATTTTCCCAATATTCTCCATTTCCGAGTGTTTTTCATATAGTTTTATGAGCTATAGTCTATAAGCAAAGAAACAATGTTCTAAAATAAATGACAGAGGACTTACCAAATGTTCTGATCAATAAAAAACTTAATAATAAATAAAATTTTCTCGCTCGCTGCTGCTCTAGCCTGAACGGCGGTCGAGACTATACTGAATCGAGAAGAAAGAAGATACGAAATAGAAACACGTACCGGTCGTTGCTGACTTGTTCGCTACTACCCAGCAGGCCAAGCCGAGCAAAAGCGTCTTGTTTGTTATTTATTATTCCGTGTGCTTTTCATTCCTGAGCAATACAATAATTCCTCGCTCACTTCTCTCATGGTTTCTGAATCATAGGGGAGCGGCGGGGTGTTCAAAGATCACGGTTCACTCTTTTTTTTGTAACTACCTAATGCTCAGCATGTTGTTATGATAAGCAGCTTTTTCACGATACAGTATATTATCAATACAATACGATCGTGAAATGAAAACTTGTCCGATAAATATTGTCGGAAACTTCTCATCAATCCGTTAATGTTTCCCCGTGTAGAGAGAAGACAATACAATTTTTGAATTCGACTTTTCTCTGAATTTTAAAAGCGTCGGCTGTAATATTAAATGCTCTAAGTACTTAGTTTTCTTGAAAAATAAGTAGAAAAAATTACCATGCAATTTGAATGGATGTATTGAAGCGATATTGACAATAATATTCTCTTGTAATGGCCGCTATGAGCTCCAATAAGGAGTAAGACAGCTTCCAAGCGTATGAGTAATGTCCGCAATGTATGCGTAAAACAAATTCCATCGCATTTTTTCCATTTTATTACATAAATCAGTGTTACACACATGCTATAACTGAACACGTGATTTTTGTTTAGAATTATAATTGAAGATTTTCCTGAAAACAGTGCAAAATATTCTATTTCAGCTTCCTTGCACTAACATACCAAATCAGTAACTAACATATTTCCATAGGGACTTCCTCTCGCCGACTTTGTTTCAAGATTTACAGCGGAATAAAAACGCTTGTTTTAACAAGCAAATAATGAGGCAAAACTCTTTAATTTTTTAGTAAATTGTTTAACAAAAAAAAATGTTTCAACTTTAAAGAAAATAAATTCCTTTCAATTCCACTATATACCAAATAATCTATGCTATTTAGCCACTAAAGCCACAAAATAGTAACAGGCACAGACACTAGTATTTTGGTGTGCTATTTGCAACCTTCTCACATCAGTGTATCAGTTCTAAATCTTTTACACTTCTGAAGGACGCAAATAGTACACCAAATAAATAGTGAAAACTTTTCAATATAGGAGAATCATCATCAATATGGAAAGTTTGGTAATCATTGATGCATAATATATATGATAAGATAACATGTAGCCTTGAAGGACCGTTCATAAACTACGTACTTTGAAAAATTTAGAAAAAAACTCCAAAAATTCACTGTAGACTGAAAATATTAACATTCAACGCGTATTGATATCTTGATATAAACTTAGGTTTGAAAAATCTTACACTACAACTAAGACATTTTAGAATAAAAATTATGATTTGTAAAAATTTTTATTTTCTAACTACAGCTGATCAATTAAAAAGTACGGGTGTGTAATGTCAGAGACATAACTGGATGTCGGGAATACGAATAAAACTGACACGATTTCTTTATACTTTCGAATTCGAATTGATAGTTGATCGATTGTGTGAATTGTGAAACTTTCCCCCTTTTCACTACTATAATTTTAAACAATTTTTGACGTCGATTATCTCATCTCGGATTTGCATATTTCATTGAAAGAAACCATCAAGATGCTGTACAGGATTCATTTCTGCCTTTTAGAAGGATCAAATTGTGGAATTCTATACGATATTTAGCACAATTCGGAACATTTTTCACGAACGATTTGCGCACAACGAAAAGTGCACGAAACAAATCAAATTATTTTGGATTTTCACTAAACTGACGATTTTTACCTTCGATTTGCAAAGATGTACACTCCGATTCTGCAATCCGACGGATTTGTGATACGAACGAATCTAAACTTTCGTTCGAGTTCGAATTTTGCATTCTTTATTCCGTTCGACTTGTATGATTCGATCAACTCTCGTTTGGGAACACTCGAAATTTCGAAAACTAACCATCAAAGCTGCCAACACTACTTGCACGTTCTATATTATTTATATTATTCATTTCTTAGTAAACGAAACCGTCACACTTGTATACACAAATTAGAATGATTCTAAACCGAACAGAGGTAAAACGTACGCAAGTCGATTGAGTAATGTTCGAACACTTTTCGTTTCTCGTTTTCTTTCTCTCCAATGAAAACGAGCAGCAGCTCTGTTGTCTGATGCAATCGTTCTTGCTTGAATTGAAACTAGCTTTGAGATGATGCCAAACTAGTTCATGGAGGGGGGGGAGAATTTTTTTCGGAGTTATCGTGCAACAAAATAAATTCAAATTTTTTGCATGATAAAACGCATCATTCGAACAACATTATGTAATTTTTTCGTGTTAAAATATTGAGAAATAAGTCGGTGAAGAGGTATTTTTGAGAACGCTTCTTAAAAATCAGGAATCATCTCCTTGAAAATTTCACAGAAGATTCTTGAAATGTTTTTTCATGAGAAAATACAAAGAAAATAATAAATGATTTTTCAAGTTAGTTGATTTGATTTTTCAAGTTTGATTTTTCAAGTAAGTTCAAAATAACGGTTCAAATTCTGAAGAATCGTTAAGGACGTATGTTGAGTAAATCAGTTGGTACTTTCAAGTGTTAATTCGGTATAGAAATAGACATTAGTACACATAAAAAGGTGGATGAGTAATGTTACAGACATAAATGGAGGACGTAAATACGAGAAGAAATGATAATCGTTCGTATTAATTGATTGTGTGAATTTCGCAACCTTTACTGTTTCGCTTCCAGAATTGTAACGGTGGATTTATACTAAAGATTGACTAATCGGCGAAAAATATTTTTTGCCACACAATTAAATTATGCGGAACAAATGAGAGTAAAAAATAGCACCATAAAAGATTTTGATGTCGATTTTTTCATTTCGGATTTGCATATTTCATGGAAGGAAACTATAAAAATGTTATATGGGATTATTTTCTGGCATTCAGAAAGGTCAAATTGTGTAATTCTCTACGATATTAAACACTGTTGCGAGTTTTGCACTGCGAAAATTGAACAAGGCTAATCAAATTATTCTAGATTTGCACTAAACTGATGGTTTCAATCTCTAAATTGCACAGAAGCAGGCTTTGTAGTTCTTTAAATAACAGTTGGAGCCATTAGAAGGGCTGATTTTGCAAAATGTTCTACATCGTCGTCCGTTTTTCGTTGTATTTTGCTCCAATGCAAACGACCAGCAGCAGGGTGACGCAATCGATCTTCTTTGAAGGGAAACTGTAATACTGAACTGAATTCTCGATACTGAAACTGAGCTCTGGACCTGAACCAACCGGAATTATAGATTTACATAGTAGGAAAACTTTGTATAGTTCTTTGGGAATATATTAATAGTTCTAAAATGATCCGATTTATAGAATTCAAAAACTGGAACTAAGTTCAAGATCTAAACAGGCTCAAAACTCATTTGCATTTTAGATCTAGAGCTGAATTCTGAACTTGAATTCCGAAACTGAAATTAGCTCCGAAATCAAGTTCCAGCATACAAGTTCTGGAACTAAATTCTGAAACAGAATTTTAAAACTAAAATCTAAACCGGAAATTATGTTAAGGTTTCAGGTGGATCAGAACAGATTTGGAATTCAGTTTTAGAATTCTTTTACAGAAATCAATCCAAAACTCAGCTCCCGAATCCAGATCCAATAATCAGCAGCTGAATACGATTTGGGTCCAAATGACAGCACGACCTGAGCGTTTGAGGTTTTATACCAGGTTTGTTTGGCCTGATGTTTGTGGAAGAACCTCACCATCCAGTTCCATCTAACGCACTAGAAGAAATGAATAGTTTTCGATCAAAGTTCACCTTTTATACTCATCCAGTAGTACATCATCATATGTGTCTGACTACCTTCGTCGTCCGGGTACGAAAAATACAAGCAAGCATGATAAGTTTTCCTCATTGTTTGTAAAAGATTAAGAGAACTTTTGTTAGCTATTTATGGTTATCTCACACTGTTGAAAATTTAACCACAAATTCCTGATCATATTTCCGACAGCTCGTAGTAAAAATTATGTTGTTGGGTTAAGTACAACAAAATATTTTCATGATTGTGTTCTACCCATTCTTGTATAGGATAAATTTCGAAAAGGCACCCCATAGTAAAGTAAGTAAAAATATGATATTAAGTGCAGAGCTTTTACAATACTTTGACTCTTTAAATCCTATAGCGATGCGTTATGGGACATATTATTGATGGAATTGAAAAATCGATATATTTTGGTTCCATTCCTTTTAATGCGTCACAGATAAACTAGCCTATTCTTTTAGATGTTCGGGCACTAGTACGTACAATAAAAAAACGTCATTAATTTATTTATGGAAAAATGACGATTTTTACAAAGGTTTGTTTTAGAATTATCAATTTTGAACGCGTCGAGTTCAGACCGAAGTTAGAAGCGTTCCAACAAGTGCGCGCCGAGAGTGCATTATGCACAATTCGTTTCGCGCGCTCGGAGATATAAAGTATCTTTGGATCTAATAAACTCTCCAATTTGTGTGCGTTGATGTTGAATGTGATGCCGTGCGATGGCGCTGCTGAACTGAAGGTTGGTTTTACTCCAAGCTGACAGGGTCTGCTTAAATGCCAGTTTCATTGAGTCTACACTCTGCGAAGATACGTTTTTCCTTTTTTGATACGTGTTTTCCAATTGATTGTGTTTGACATATCTTTTTCAAGTAGAAATTTGTATGCGGTGTATTTAAATGAAGGAATTCAATATGAGACCCTTCCATTTGAACCTTCATTTGTGAAAATCGGTCAAGTCATACCTGAAAAAAGTTAATGTGATCTATTTTGGAATATATGACTACTAATTCCGATGCTTCCGGAATCGGTTTATTTGGTTGCCTACTAATAATGGCTACCGACTGGAGTAGTTTCGAGGCCAGTATAATTTTTTTTGCATTGTTTGTTTCACAACTTCAAGTGACGGTATCACATTTTTAACATACTTTACCCTATAGATCCGGAACCAGAAGTCGGATCCGAATGAAATTTGAAAGTTTTGTATGGGATAATAAGACCTTTCATTTGAATCTAATTTTGTTGAAATCGATCATGTCATCTCTGAGTAAAGTGAGGAAGTAATTTGAAATAGGAATTGTTACAATAATCATCTTGTAACTCCGGAACTGGATGTCAGATCGAAAACAAATTTAGGAACTTTGTATGGGACAATTGTACCTTTGATTTGAATCTAAGTTAGTGAATATCGGTTCGGTCTCTGAGAAAAGTTAGTGCATTTATTTTCATTGTTTTGCACATATCATCCCTGTAATTCCGGAGCCAAAAGTCGAATTTGAAGAAAATTCAGGACTTTTGTATGGGTCTACAAGATCTTTCATTTGAATCTAAGTTCACGAAAATCGGTTCAGAGAAAAATGAGTACTAAAAATGTTACATACATCCATACACACACATAGAGTCGAATGGTTTATGAAACTCGGTCCTCCGTGCGTCGGTTAAATAATCAGTTTTCATAGTGTTTGAATAACCTTTTTATATGAGAAAGACAAAAACTTGAGTTGAAAATTTTTGATTCATTTGATATCTATATGTAGAACAAAGAGACTTTCATGCGAATTCCCTCTAGAATTTGGCGTATTTAGTATTTTTATCATTTTGAAGTGAATTTCTAATGAATGTACTATGAATTCCATTCCAAATTCATAGTTTTTACACTTATAATCTAAATGTTATACGAATTTTATTTGTTTTTACAAATAATCATAGTTTATATGTTTTGCACATGATGTCAACGTGTCAATTTTCATCTGTGTAAATAAGTACGACATTCATTTTCCACTTACAAGTCGCATATTCTTCATAACACTTCATGCATATCTCTAATAAATTCTTTGGTGACCGACCCTAACTATTTCTCATTGCTCAATGTATGGTTTTCACTTTCTTAACTTGAAAAACCTATCCATTTCTCCTGTGTTCTGCAGCCTATCAAGAATTGATTATACTTATAATTACAGTCTGCACAAATGCTGGTGTCGAAGTTTGATTACGATTTTAATAGCAAATTATGAGGTAATAGTATCTTCCATTTGAAATTAAGTTTATGAAAATTAGTTCCGCCTTCTCAGAGAATACATTCAATTAAGTGCACATCTACGTTACACAGACATTTTGCGATATCGACAAACTAAGTCGAATGATACACGAAACTTCAACGAGCCATGGAACTTGACCCAAAGTTTTCACAGTGAATGCATGACCTCTTTTCATGAGAGAGACGAAGGTCAAAAATGTCAACGGGTTTTGAACACAAATCCTGAAGAACCTCGGTCCCGGAACTGGAAACAACGTAAGCAGTTTAAACACTCTGCCGAAAGCTTCATGAACTATCAAGACATCTATGCGTTTAGTATTTATGGGTTACGAAATTTATTGGTTCAAAAATTTCGGGTATATTTCAGAACCAAAATATTTTATACTATTCATTTTTCTCCAGCAAGCATTCACCAGCAAATTTAAAAAAAAATTGCACATCGTTTCGCCATCACTTGTGAAAAAATATTCGCGAAAATGAAATTTTTTCACTAATCGCGTAATAATACCGTAATACCGGTACCGGAAGTAGGATCTGGATCAGTTTTCTTGGGACTTTTTTAAGATTTTTTCAAGACCTTTTATTTGCATTTATTCAGCTGTTTCTGAGAAAATCGAGTGACACACAGACATACATACACATACAGACATTTTGTGATCTCGGCAAACTGAGTCGAATTGTATATGATACTATATGATGTAT